>NW_026057576.1:45445526-45538595 GCF_023721935.1 Panthera uncia
GGGGGGGGGGAGAGAGAGAGAGAGAGAGAGAGAGAGAGAGAGAGACACCCCCAAGCAGACTCCACGCTGTCAGTGCAGAGCCCAATGTGGTGCTCAAACTCACAAACCATGAGATCGTGATCCGAGCCCAAACCAAGAGTCTGATGTCTAACTGATTGAGCCACCCAGGCGCCCTGAATTTTTTTATTTTAAAAAGATGTGTCCACCTTTTTTTTTTAAAGCAATTTCTTACTTTCTGGCATAACATAATTTTCTCAGGTCTATTTTCTAATTTCATTGCCTCAGACCTTCTTCTATGAGTCCTGGTTCCTTTTAGTGAGAAATACTATTTAGAAATTAAGATTTGGGTGCTGGTCATTGATACATTGGTCATTGTTTCTAAGCCCTTTCAGTAAAGAGGTGATTAGAGAGGGAGTTGGGAGGATGGCTTAACACAGTACAGATAAAATCATACCGATACCTCTAATTCCAATTCAGTACCATAGTAGCTAATTGAAGGGGCTTCAACTGTCCAAATATGGTACAACTTGAGTATCAAAATGAATATTAACAGTAATGAATTATAATTTGTTGACTAGAATAAGAATCCTGAGTGCATGCTAATAATAAATAAGAGTTTTTACAGTGGAATGCCAACCAATAAATATATATGCATATTATAATTACCGTTTTGTAACCTCATAATACTATTTGATTCAGAATCATCAGTGGAAGCTAAAACCATTGGGTAAAAGTATATTCAGGAGCAAAATATATATTCTCAAAGTATGTTTCCCACGGATTACTTACTAATCACAGAGGGCAAAAAAGTACTTTTATATTTGAGTACTTTGGCAGATACCACTTTAAACAGGTGACTAAGGTTATTTTCACCAGTCATAGGACATAATGACATCATGGCTGCTTTGTGTACTAAGGCTTTATGTACTCTTTATGTGCCTCTCTGTGTACTAAGGCTTTATGTACTCTATGTGACATACTGAGGGCACATTATCACAGGTGTGGTGTTTCGGCCCTAAATGCTTAACCTGAATCTAATTACAGGGAAACATCAGACAAATGAAAATTGAGTGACATAAAACAACTGGCCAGGGGTGCCTGGGTGGCTTGGTCGGTTGGGTGTCCGACTTCAGCTCAGGTCATGATCTCACTGCCCGTGAATTTGAGCCCTGCGTCGGGCTCTGTGCTGACCGCTCAGAGTCTGGAGCCTGTTTCGGATTCTGTGTCTCCCTCTCTCTCTGCCCCTCCCCTGTTCATGCTCTGTCTCTCTCTGTCTCAAAAATAAATAAATGTTGAAAAAAAAATTAAAAAAAAAAAAAGCAACTGGCCAAATAGACTTTCTCTGTCTTTTACAACGTTGACTAAGGAACTGCTCAGGGTTAAAGGATACCAAAGATACATGACATCCAAATGCAATGTATGATAATCCATTGGATCCTATACTGGGAAAATGCCAATTGGGACAATTGACAAAATTGGAAAATGGATTATATATTAGATATTGTATTAGGGCTAATTATACTGGGATTATATCAAAGAATTTTTTTAATCTTAGAAAATCCACACCAAATTATTCAGGGATAAAGGGATTTAATGTCTGCATATACCTCTTAAATAGTTAAGGGGAAAAATTGCACACGTGTCTGTGTGTCTGTGTGTATAGTGATGTATATGTGTATATGCACGTATCTATATTCATTCACATATATGAACAATAGGGAGAGAATAAATATGACAAAGTAATACTCAGTAAATATTACAACGTAAATATGATAAAATGTTAACATTTGGTGAGTAAGAGTTTTTTGTTTTTTTGTTTTTTAAGTTTATTTATTTATTTTGAAAGAGAGCAAGCAGGGGAGGGACAGAGAGAGGGGGAGAGAGAATCCCAAGCAGGCTCTGCAGTGTCATAGCCCAACACAGGGCACTGTGGAGCCCAACACAGGACTCAAACTCACAAACCCTTGAGATCGTGACCTGAGCTGAAATCAAGAGCCCAATGCTTAATAGACTGAGCCACCCAAGCACCCTGAGTAAATGTATTAAAAAAACAATATGGAGACACTAAATTTATCGTTGTATCTAGGGGATGATAAAGGAACAGTGAGGAATATGTAGGACTTTAAGTTTACCATAGTGTCTTATCTATTTAAAAAGCAAAATAAAACTTTAATGCAAATGGAGACCAATGTTAACTATTTTTCAACTGTGGATAGTGAGGTCATGGATGTTTCGCTATATCGTGTTTTGTACTCATTTTTTACACTGAAAAATCATAGCAAAGGAAGCATGATCATTACCATGTGAGAATACAAACATTTGCTGTAAATGCACAAAACACTTAACGTATACCAAAATATTGATACTCTCAGTCATCTTTAGTGAGTTTATGGATGATTGTTATTTTATAACTTGTGCTTTGCTCACTTTTCTTCAATAAACATGACTTTGTTAACCAAAAGAACAGTATCTTTCTAAACCAGTTTTGAAAATCTAATGAAAAACAAAAAACAATTCTTAACATCCATCTGCATTGGAAATACCATGTGGGTAGATGAAATCTGTTGAAGTACAAAGGAACTGATTCTGACTAGAGAAGATAAATTGAGTTAGGAAGTCTTTATTTCTGCTTACTTTTTAAGATACCTGTTGGAGATTTGTTCTAATTCTTGGTTTCAGTGTTTGGCGTCAAGAGCTTGTCTGCAAATGGAAATTAGAATCTCTGGGCAATCTTAAACAATTTGTGAATGAAATAGTCACAAGAATCCCTCCTTTTGTATCTGCTATGCAATCTGAGTGATGAATTAGGGGCTTTTTGATGCTAACTGAACTGAAAGCCTAGAGCCACATATAAATTATTTAAAAGTTTGGCTTCAAGATAAGATTAATGATGATTAGTGAAAAGATACCGCTGTGTACCTTAGAAGGTATTCTTATGTATTTTACTGGGTAGTGTAGTTTACATATTTATTTTTTAAAGATAACAAATTTACATTTATATATGAACAGTCTTAAAACCTTGCTTTGAAAAGCAGACACTTTATTGTTCACAAAATGACACTAAAGCCCCACTGCTGGTATTTCTCTTTGGTTTCCTGAAACATAAATCAGCCCCTTTTTTTGTTGGTTTTTTGTTGTTGTTGTTTTTGGGTTTTGGGTTTTTTTGGTTGTTTTTTTTTCTTTTTCTTTTTTTTTTTTTTTTTTTTTTTTTGAGAGAGAGAGAGCACGCACAAGTGAGGGAGGGGCAGAGAGAGACAAAGAGAGAGAGAGAGAGAAAGAAGCAGGGCTTACCTGAAGTGGGGCTCGTGCTCACTCAAAGTAGAGCTTGTGTTCACCCAAAGCAGGGCACAAGCTCACCCAATGAGGGGTTCGACTCAGGAATCCTGATGTGAGATCATGACATGAGCCCAAGTCAGATGCTTAACAACTGAGCCACCACCCAGTGCCCCCAGCCCATTTTTAAATGTTGATTATAAAATTGGATATAAAATGTACCTATGTATTTGAATTTTATTTTAGTAAAAATAAATAAGTGTATTTGAATTTTATAGTGAGCGTGATGCCCTTGAACAGGAAATAATTGAGTTAAGGAGAAAACATGAAATACTTGAAGCCTCTCACATAACTCAAGCTAAAGAAAGAAATGAATTATCAAAAGAGGTAAGCTCATAGAGTCATGTGTATTTTATCATACGGTGATTGTGGGCACAGCCCAGGGCAGAATTGTGGGAGGGACATTTTTCCTTTTTGATGTAGTTAACAGAAAAAGGGACTTCAGTAGCTCTGTTTGAATGGGAAATTGCAAAGTAAGAATTAGCTTTTTATGTGGTGAGTGAAAGCATAAGTGAAAGAAAATATTACAGTAAACCCTGAAAAGTAAGACGAAGTTGCTCTGGACACTGTCTGTCTCTGCCCATATGTAGGTAACCACCTTAAAACAAACTGTTACTTTACTGCAAAAGGATAAAGAGTATCTCAGTCGCCAAAACATGGAGCTTAGTGTTCGCTGTGCCCATGAAGAGGATCGCCTTGAAAGACTTCAGGCTCAACTTGAAGAAACCAAAAAGGCTAGAGAAGAGATGTATGAAAAATATGTAACATCCAGGCAAGATTTGCATTATTTTTCACATAAATAGATACAAATTAGCACCATTTTCTCTGAGGGAACTCTTAGCTTGGGGAAGAACAGTGATTTTTTTTTTTTTTAATTATATTGGACTATATTAAAATAACAGTTCATTTTGTTTCCTTTTAATATATTCTTATTCTAGTTGACTTTTTCTTAAGACATAGTTTTATTTTTTTCCCAATAGTGAAAAGACTACTTCTTTTGGGTCGGTGTATATATGCTATAATTCTTGTTGTTGTTATGACATAACCTTTTTGTCTACAACTAAGATCTCTATGTAAGTGTTTTTTGAAAGAAAAGATGTAAGTATCTTTGTGAAAGGATCTTTTGAAAACAGTCTAATTGTGCAGAGCCTAAGCTGACCTTCTCCTGACTATGTGAAACCTAAGAAGAATGAAGGGACGGCATTGCATACACACTCCGGAATCAGACTCCTGCATTTTGATCCTGTCTTCTCTCTTCAACTAGATGTATAAGCTATTAGAGTTATAGTATATATATAGTATATATAGTACATATACACGTATGTATGTGTGTGTGTATGTATGTGTGTATATATATATGTATATATATATGTATATAGTTATAGTCCTTATAATCCTTGAGATATTTATTTTTATCAGCACATCCAAAACTAAAACAAATTTAAAATTTAATCCTTTAAAAGTTCACACATTCATAACTTTTTCCCTAGTCTGTGGAATTTTTCATGTGTTTGTGCTCCTGCTAATGGCCTAGGTAATGCTTTGACTTTGCTCAGAAATCACAGTGGTTGTGGTTGTTGTGCTTTAGAAGGAAAGGTTTTACAGTCAGTTAGAGTCATTTTCGTTTTGTTTTTAATTTTGTCTCTCAACATGTACAACACCAGATTATGTTTAAATCAAGGGCATTCCATATACATCAGTTTTCAGGTCTTTAGCCATATGCATTAAAAACTATTAATATGATATTTTTAAGGATGAGCACATTTTATATAGTAATTAAGCCTTTGAGGCAATATATCTAACAACTATGTTTTTCAGATAACATTGTATATAGAACTTACTTGACATAAGATAATAAATCTAACATGAAGCATAAAAGTACGTTTCTTTTACAGAAACAAAATTCATGGATATTATCTTTGACTCCTTGCAGAGACCATTATAAAACAGAATATGAAAATAAACTACATGATGAACTGGAACAAATCAGATTGAAAACTAATCAAGAAATTGATCAACTTCGAAGTGCCTCTCGGGAAATGTATGAACGGGAAAACAGGTATAAAAGAAGTAGGAAATTATTTCTCTTTGAAGCTTATTAAACTATTTCTATGACATCAAATCTAAATAAAATGGAACATTAAAGTTCTAAGGTCTTTGGTAACTACCTCAGAAGAGGGTTTATCAGACCTTAAGGTAAGCCTCTTTACTCAGGTATTCCCATTATCTCTTCATTATCTTGGGAACTTGTCTTTTTGCCTTTAAGGGTTCATATTGAGGACAGAGATGAAAAGGGAATAAGAGATGCCAGTAGTTCTTCCCATAACATGCCAATGATTTCTGCAAGAAATTTTTTAAAACTGGAATAATAATATGAAATATTGCATATGCCTCATTATCTGCTGGCCCTGACAGATATATTAAATAATCTTGAAGATAAATAATTTTTATTCATTTTAATCACTTTTAGATTAGTATATATATGGTTCCCTTAGTCAGTGATTGGCAGTATTAGGGTGAAATAAATGCTACTTATTTCAACAGTAGTTTTTTTTTTTTTTACTATCATTATACTTCATTATACTATCACTATACTATACTATATTATACTATGATTATACTTCATATGGCTTTTGAAAGTTTATATTTTAGTGGGAAAATTATTTTGAAATTGACTTGTCTCATACTAGTTTATCAACACTGATTTGAGTGTATGATATTTTGAAGTTTGCCAACAAGCAAGACTTTAAATCAGACTTAATTCTATAATTATCACTGTAACATGTTGTTCTACTAGGAGTATAGTAGCAAAAACTTTGAGGGTTCCTCCCCTCAATTCCAGGCAAAAAAAGCTGGAATTTTACCTACTCTGTTAATGTAGTTGGCCTCTACTAGGGAAAATCTGTAAGAACTACATGTGCAGAATTAGCCTTTGGGTAGAAAACCAGCAAAGATAACTTTTTAAATCGCTGTTAAATTGTTATTTTAATAAAACAGATTGAGAGAGATTTTTATGATAATGTTGAAATCCTTTCGAGCAGTTAAATAATTGGACAACCTCTTGCAAAAAAATGAAACTGGACCACTATCTTACACCACACATAAAAATTCGTTCAAAATAGATTAAAGACTTGAATGTGAGACCTGAAACCATAAACCTCCTAGAAGAAAACATAGGCAGTAAGCTCCTCAACACCAATCTTGACAATGATTTTTTGAATCTGACAACAAAAGCAAAAAATGGCTTTCCAGTTTTCCCAACACCATTTACTGAAAAGACTCCTTTATTTCTGGGCTTTCCATTCTGTTCCATTTATCTATGTGTCTGTTTTTATGCCAGTGCCATACTATTTTGATTATGTTCATTTTGTAATATAAGTTGAAATCAGGGAACATGATGCCTTCAACCTTGTTCTTCTTTCTCAAGATTGCTGTGGCTATTGGGGGATTTTTGTGGTTCGATAAAAATTTTAGGATTTTTGTTCTAGTTTAGTGAAAAATGCCATTAGAATTTTTATAGGGATTACGTTGAATCTATAGCTTGTTTTTGGGTAGTGTGGACACTTTCCCAATCATTCTAATCCATGAGCATGGAGTATCTTTTGATGTATTTGTGTGTTTATTCAGTCAGTCATAGAGGATATAAACTATATTTTTTAAATGTACATTTGGTAAGTAATTACAAATTAAATACCTGTTTAACCACCATCCAAATCAAGAGTCAGTGTCAGCACCACAAAAATGTCTTTGAGACCCTTTCTGCTTAACTCCTTCCTTCCATAAAGATAACTACTATTCTGATTTTTATACTAATAACTTTCTTGCTTTTTCTTGTACTTTTATTATCTAAATTACCAGTAAATATATATGTCTGAGAAATATAGTTTAGTTTTCATATTATATTAGTGTCACATAAAGGGATCATGCTGTATGTATTCTTTTGTGGCTATATGTGATTCTTCATGTAACCTTTTTTTAAGATCCATATGCTGTTGCATTTAGCTGTTCATGGTCATAACTAAAGTATGCCATTTTTATGAATTCATGCTTAGGACAATAAGGATATTAGGAGATTAGAGAGAGATGCATACAGAGAGATTAAAGAATGTCAAAACAAATTCTTCCATCTTTTTCAAAATTTTGGTTAGTCCCAGTCCTGTATTGGGTAAAAAGTTTCCTCTACCTTGTGGTCACTTGCTGGTAGGGTTCAAAATGCAGACCAAAAGAAGAGATATAAGCCTACTATATACCAAGCTTGATGTTAGAAAAGTTTACATTTGAGCTCTCCCAGCACTGTATTCACTTATTTAGCAAACATTTGTTGAGATCCACCATATGCCATAGATACATCAGGGACCTCTGTCTTCATGAAGTTGGTTTTCTAATAGACATAAAGACAGTAGAGAAACAATAATTATGATGATAATGGAGAAAATGACAACACAGGATGAGACTATATAGAATCAGGGAAGACGTCACGGCAGAAGAAATACCCATGCTGATACCTGCATGATGACTAAGTGTAAGATGTAGGTTAGGGAAGGGAAAGGAATTGGGCAATGAATGTTCAGCATGTATAAAACCTGGAGATTATACAATATGAAGCTTTTTGAACAAACTGAAAATAATTCCATATGACTTGAGTGTAGACTGAGTTCTAAAAGATAAAACAGAAGAGGGAAACAGAGGTCCAGATCGTGTATTTGGATCATTGTCTAAGTAAGACCAATGGGGAACAATGGAAAGATTTTAAGAATATGCATTATATGATCCAATTTTATATAAAAAAGAGATTTCTCTGCAATGTGGAGAGAGTAGAGAAGTAAAGTATATGACCACAGACATAAAGGCCACTTTTTGAGGTTGGTTCTACTACCAGAATGAGAAATGATAGAACGGGATTATAGCAATAGAGATGGAGAGTAATGGGCCAGATTGAAAACATTTCTGGGAGGCAGAACCAACAGGATTCAGTGACTAGATTGGATTAGGGAGTGAGAAGATGTTAAGTATGTCATCAAGTTTCTGGATTGGGTAGCTAATGTGGATGATGATGCAATTTTTAAAATATTAGGGGAAAAAATAAGGCTTTAATAGGAAAACAAGGTAAATTTAGTTTTATTTTATTTAAAGTTTTTGTGCAATATAAACAGAAAAATTGACTGTATAAGGTTCTGAATCTCAAGAGAAGGGTCTGGGCATGAGATAGACCTGTGGCATAGGTGATATTATTTCTGTTTTACACATAAGTACTTTTAGTCCTGTGACTCAATTCTGTTACAGATTTTATAGGCTTTTGTTGACTGACTTATTAACCTTAAAATATATGGGATTGTTTCTTTGATAGCATGCATAATTATTTCCAGATAACCCACATAGCACATAAACTTTGGTATTACAATCATTTTGAGAATTTCCTGATTTTTCAGTTTTTGTTCTTTTTAAAAATCCTTTAAAATCCATGGCACATAGATTTAGACAAGTTAGCCCTTATTCTCTAGGATGCTTGATACAGGTAGGTTGGGAAATAGCTGACAGAACTATTTGTAGAAGCATGGAAACAAAAAGCAGGTTTCCTTTTCCCCAATATTGTTCTGCCTCCATATCCACATCAAAATGGATACCACCTAACCAGGAAATTCCTGGGATCCCGGCCTCTGCCCTGGAAGCCCGGGCAGCCACTGTACCCAGAATGACCCCATGGATATTGAAACCAGAGTGGGCATTTGCCACCAGGTGGCGCCAGACTGCAGCCCAGATCCAAATGGATTTGAATTGCACAAGGACCCCTAGCTGTAGGGCTCACCTTTGTCATTTTTTTAACCTCACAGTAATCCAACTCTGTATTTTATATGGCTGAATCTTTTTGAATCACAGGTTCTTCATTATGGCAGGATTTAACTGTACTTAGAGCTTATGTCTCACTAGTCTTCATAAAGTAAAAATAAATTATAAATTATTTCTTTCGAAATCTCATAATAGGAGTTAAAACAGACGAAGTACTTACACTTGCATGTTTGTACTTAGTCTTTTTACCTCTCCCCCCATAAACATTTTTAGAAGAAAATTAAATAAGATTAAAGAAATATTTTATGGCCTTGGTTTGTTTTCTATGCATTGGGGGATATTAAGAGAGTGCCTTTTATTTTCTCCTCTTAGATGTGTAAGAGAAAGATGGAACACATGCCAGCTGATCTTGGCATCTATCCCTGCAGTCATACCAGTAGTTTGTGAAGTGAAGGGGAAGAGAGCACAAGAGACAAAGACTTAAGAAAAGGCAGAAATAAGCAAAGAAAGAACTTGGGTATTTGGATACATCAAAAGTACTGTAGTTGGGATTATAACGTGTATGTATGTATGCTTTGCTCAGTCTGGGAGTTAGGCTTCTTGTCTTCTTCTGTTGCTTTAAAATCTAGTTTGCCGCTGTGGGAAATAGCGAAACTCACTCTGGTGGTGAGATTCTTCTATAAATAACTTCTTGCTTAGTAGGTATTTTGTGACTGAAATGTACAGACCCTCTTATACATTTGGAAGAAAAGCTTTATTCCTGAACAGGGAGTATATTATGAAAAAGATTTGGATCAAAAGACTAAACTTAAATTCTGGCTCTGCCAGTAAATCTGCTTAATATCCCTGAAGTTTAATTTACTCTTTTATAAAGTGAGCTAATAGTACTGTTTCACAGAGTGATCTGTAAGGTCTGAATGAGATAATGTATATGAAAAGTACATTATAAATTATAAAGCTATGTATAAGTAGTACTTATTCTGATACCTTTATCTGTAGGCAGTATTTTAAGTTTTTTTCTTTTATCAATTTGTTGACAGTATTAAAATGAAGATCGTATAAAAGTCACTGATAACATTATGAAATTATTATCATTAAAAGGCACTACTATAAAGTATGTAATGAATCTTAAGTATTGGGGCACCTGGGTGGCTCCGTTGGTTAAACGTTCGACTTCAGCTCAGGTCATGATCTCGTGGTCTGTGAGTTCAAGCCCCATCTCGGGCTCCTGGAGCCTGCTTCGGATTCTGTTTCCCTCTCTCTCTGCCCCTCCTCACTCATATTCTCTCTCTCTCTCTCTCTCTCTCTCCCTCCCTCCCTCCCTCCCTCCTCTCTCTCCCTCTCTCTCTCAAAAATAAACATTAAAAAAAATAAATTAAAAAAATCTTAAGTATTGATCTCCATAGCATTGAACCATTTTCCTTAAATGACATGATACAGACATGCAGGTCTGTATGCCCTTTGTTTCAGTCTAAATTTCTACATAAAATGCTAACTTATTTGTTCCTAATTAATACTATGAGGTAACAAAAAGGAAATAAATTCATCTGATTAAGTTTTTCCAAAAGTAAAACTACCTTGACCTAAGGTGGTCTCATTATTGTGAACCCAGAAAGAACTATTCTCATAGTGATCCTGTAAAAAAGAGAATGAGTTTGTTACAAGTATTTTATTACGCTTTTGAAAAAGTCAAACCAGTAGGGAAAGGGATATCAAAAATATGCTTTTAAATGTGACAGTATTGCTTTAGTGATTTTATTTTCCCACCATATCAGTAAAATCCATCTTGATCAGAATTTATCATCTTCCAAAAGTACTCAAGAAGAAACTTAATGACATAAACTTGAAGTTTGTGTCAAATATTGGAGTGATATTAAACATCTTCAATCTAAGTTTATTTACAAAGGTTAGTTGAGTATATATAATGCATTAGAATAGATGCATCGAGGGGCGCCTTGGTGGCTCAGTCAGTTAAGCATCCGACTTGGGCTCAAGTCATGATCTCGCAGTTCATAGGTTCAAGCCCCACATCGAGCTCTGTGCTGACAGCTCACAGCCTGGAGCCTGCTTCAGATTCTGTGTCTCCCTCTCTCTCTGCCCCTCCCCCCCTTGCACTCTCTCTCTCTCTCTCTCTCTCTCTCTGTCTCTCAAAAGTAAATAAATGTTAACAAAAAATTTTAAAAAAGAATAGATGAATCTGAACCAGTATATTCAGGCTCCATTCATCATTTTAAAAGTGTATGTCCTCAATTGGTGCTTCAACAAACTTCTTTTGTTCATGTCTGACCAGGCGTCTGAATAATTTTTTAAGTTCTTAGATGGAAAAGCTTAAGAATATTCAGCGTGTCTTTTTAGTTAGATTATTCTGGAAGTATATGGCTTTACAGATAACTCAGGATCTTCTCAAAGAGTTACAAATGAAATTTTATTGTTAGCTATATTTTATTATTAACTATCTTTTTATGCCTATAAGTGATTACCATATGTGTTCACTGCTTAATTAATAATATTTAATTATTTCAAGGTGTACAGGGTGTTCCAGAGATGAAGTAAGGTGAGTTCAGGTTATGCAAGACCTTAAATATAACTATTGTGTATATATAGCTCATAGGGTAGCAAGGGAGGTAGTAACATTCAGGATAGGGTGAGGTTTTTAAAAGCCCTGATGTTAATAGGGAATTCTTGGAAATATTATAGAAAAAGAGTAATGTGATATATTCATTTTTTGTAACTAGTTACGGTGTCGGGAGGATTATAACTGAAGAGGGCCCAGAGGCAGGGAGATTGGTTAACAGACTGTTGCAAAGCTTAAGTGAAGCTGAGAAATGGAAGGAGAGAATACAAGCTGATTTTAAATAGTATTTGGGTGAAAGAATTGACACCACCTGATGACGGACAGGAAGTGGACATCAGACATGACTTCATCTTTTCTACTTTGCCGGTCTCAGAGAGATGGGTGGTCAGGCACAGCTAGTAACCCAAGGTTTCAGACAAGATTTAGAAAGGAGAATAACCATTCCTGATCTTTCACAGGTACAGCAGCTCTAACCAAGCCTAAAAGTATTTGTGTGAGATGACATTTAGTACCAGAAATTTTTCTGTATTGCATCCCAGATGTCACTCCCCTCAGCCCTAAAGTGCAAGAAGGGTATTAAACTGCTGAAGCGCCTCCAGCAGTCTTCTCTGTTTCTGCAGGATACCCTTGTATATATTGTCATTTTCTTTTTATACAATAAAAAAAACCTTGGGAAGCATAAACCCTAATTATTATTCTCTAAATGAATATCTTCATAACTTTTTAAAAAAATTTTTTAACGTTTGTTTATTTTTGAGAGACAGAGACAGAGCATGAACATGAGCAGGGGAGAGGCAGAGAGAGAAGGAGACACAGGATCTGAAGCAGGCTCCAGGCTCTGAGCTGTCAGCACAGAGCCTGACCCATGGCTTGAGTCCACAAACCATGAGATCATGACCTGAGCTAAAGTCAGACACTTAACCAGCTGAGCCACCCCATCTTCATAATTTTTAATGTAGCCTTTCATATTTAGATAACATACTAACTAGCTACTATTTATGGGGTGCCTATTACATATCAAGCGTTGTACTCAACACTCTATATACATTGTAGAGAGAATTAAATGGGACATTTTATGAGGTTGTAGGTACTAGTATCCCTGTTTTGGAAATGAGGAAACAGACACAGTGAGTGTGATTTGCCTATGATTACAGACTATTTAAATGGTAAAACTAGATACATCTGATTCTACAGTGCAATGCAGATTCCCATGTTACTGGTCAAGGCTATAAAAACTGATAAAAGATCTCTTAGCAAAATGGTAATTTTGGCAGTAATTTATTTGAGAAAGAAATTTGGTTTTTTAAGAGAGTTTCAAACCCCACTTTATACTTCAGGGCTGAGTGTGAATCATTAGAACTTCATAAAGGCGTTTATAATTTTGAAAATTAGTAAATAGGCCTTTATTTTTCCATAAAATAGTATGATTTTTTTTGCAGAATCTATCTCTCTTTACTACTTACCTAAAGCCCAACCTCCACTTGTAACAAGAGCATGTTCTCCTGCTCAAAGACACAGCTCCAACAATTATCTCCTTTGAAGAAAGGAAAAGGTTTTCCTTTTCTACCAACTATTCCCAACTATTGTTACTAACAAACATTATTTCTCCCATCTTTAAAAAAACTTATTTTTTAATTGCCACTTCCTCCTGTAGCCACTGGCTCATTTCTTTATTTCCCTTTGTAACCAAATTCCTGCAGTTTTATATATTCATTCTTTACCCTCGTTTAAAAAAAAATCTGTTACCAAGGGGGCACCTGGGTGGCTCAGTCGTTTAAGTGTCTGACTCTTGATCTCAGTTCAGGTCTTGGTCTCAAAGTTGTGAGTTCAAGCCCCGTATTGGGCTCCATGCTGGGTGTGAAGGCTACTTTAAAAAAAAAAAAAAAAATCTATTACCAAGCTTTTGCTTCCCTGTGCCGCTCTAACAAAGCCATTCTTATCAAAAACTCCAGAGACCTTCATGTTGCTGAAAATCTAGTTGTCACGTTCTCAGTTCCTATCTTACTTGACCTGTCAGCAATATTTCATACAGTTGACCACTCCTCACTCTTGGAAACATATCTTTGACTTTCAAGATAACTACACTTTGATTTTGCTCCTTTCTTACTGGCTATACCTACTCACTCCCTTTTCTGGTCCTCTTTATCTCTTTGTCATCTTTTGCAGCTAGCTGCCTTCATGGCATTTCTATTTGTTTATCTGGTAAGCATTTTAAATTTAATATGTGCAAAAAAAAAATTAATATGTGCAAAAGTACACTTCTGTCCCTCCAACCCTGCTCTACCTTTAGTCTGCCCCAGATCAGTTACAGATAACTCATTTCCTCTTAGAGCAAAAATTTTGAAGTCATCAACCTCTTCTCTTTCTTCACATTCTGTCTTCTATTCATCAGCAAATGCTTTTAGTTGTGTCTTCAAAATTTATGATTCTCTTATCATCTCACAGACACCATCTTGATCCAAGCTACCATTATCTCTTGTCAGAATTACTGCAAGATTTTCTTAAGTGGCCCCCCAGCTTCCTTCCTTGCCCTCACAGGTCTGTTCTCAGTACAGTTCCTGTTAAACTGTAAATCAAATTGAATTATTGTTCAACTGAAAAGGTTCCCCATCCAAATGAGTACAAGTTTAAATGATTATCATGCCCTGGGATACTGTGTGATCAGTTCCCAGTTATCCCGTCCTCATCTTACTACTCTATTCTAGTCCCTTGTTTACTCACACTGCTCCTGTTCCCTTAACCCATAGGCAGGCTCCTCAGGTCCCTTGTGTTTACAGTTTCCACTGCTTAACCTTCCACTCCTGGGTATTCTAGAGCCTTGTTTCCTTACTTTCTCCATGTCTTTAGATGTAACCTGCTTTCTGATGTCTGTCTTGACCACCCTGTAGAAAATTGTGGAATTCCTCATCCTTCCACACCTCCTGCCCACTAGCCCCTTCTTTGCTTTGTTTTTCTCCAGGGCACTCAGGACTTAATAACATATTTTGATTTCTTTCACACTATTTTTTTTTTAAGTTTTTTTAATGTTTATTTATTTTGAGAGAGAGAAACAGCACATGAGCAGGGGAGGGACAGAGAGAGAGGCAGCATCTGAGGAAAACCCCAGGCTCAGAGCTGTCAGCACAGAGCTTGATGTGGGGGTCGAACTCACGAGCCTTGAGATCATGACCTGAGCCGAAGTTGGATGCTTCACTGACTGAGCACCCAGACACCCCATCAGCTAATTTTTAAACCTTAACACATAAATGGATTTTAAATAAGTTTTTGCATTTTGATGCTTACATTTTTCATAACTTCTTTTAAACCATAGTTTGAGCCAGATATTTATCTACTCTAGGATGAAGTTTTCACATCTATAAAATGAACAAAAAATTTGCTTGAGCACCAACTAAATTGAAACGATAGGAAAATATAGTATGTTCAGTCAAAAGGAATCTCAAAAAATTTCTTCTCTGGAAATGCATAGCTTCCCCCCAAGAAATTATGTTACATACAATTTCCACTTTGCTTTTTTTTTGTTATATCCTTCCTAGTCATCACTTTTCAACAACTATGTTAAGTAAAGGAACAATTATTGGTCATTTGATTATAAACGGCAGATAATCCACTTGCAACCCTTCTTGTTTATGCCATCTTAAAAACAATGGCTTCAGATATGGAAATGAGCAGTTTTATATGTTGTCCAGGAAGACTCATCTGGAGGCAGAAGTGATTAATTCAGATACTTTCCCTGTAAATAAGCTTGTCATGTAAATAGCCTGTTTCAGTCCCCTTTTTGTTCTAACTGGAAAGAATGTATTCACTTTTATTAACCAAAAATATTTTTACATGGAGGCAGGAGAATGGATTGCTTAGTTGTGCCTAGGGAGCTCTTCTGACATCCATGTTTTTTTCACTATTTATTCTTGGTAAATTTCAAGTTCTGAGACATTAGTGGTGTTTATTCAGGCCAAGCATGCCCTTGGCATTCCCAAACTCTGATTTGTTCCTATTAGAATTTCAAAGGTTCCTAACGTTTTTCTCATTCTTGCAAAATGAGAAAGTTTTCTTGCCAAACTTTTCAAGTATAAATTTGATTTGTCATATTGGCACCATGAAATTTATCTTCTAGTAGTAGAAAAGTATGTTCCATGTACAGAAATACATTGTTACATTTTGTACTGAGGTTTCAGGTTTTGGTTGTAAGATAATTCTGGATAAACTTTAATATATCAAGTTTTGAAACATTAGTTTGCATAGGAAATACATCTGTTTTATTGTAATATTACAATTCTCTTATTTAGTGAAGTAATGAATACTTAACTCTTCAAGTTTCTTGTTTGAAGGTCATAGTTGAAATGATGATATCTTCCACTTTTTGTCCCCGTAATTCCTGCTTTATGCTTATTTCTCTGACATAGTTATTAATAGCACCCTCTTTCACTCTTAAAAATGCCTCAAGTTGAAAAATACATTGTTTGGACACTAGTTATTATACTAGGGCTCTCAGTTTTGGCTTTACATAGGAATGATGGGATTTCTTTTCCCTTTTCTACCGTCTTTCCTCTCCGCCTCCTGTGCATAAATACAGGGTGGATGGGAGAGATAAGTATGTGTATCTCTGATATGTCCACATGAGAGATGGACTTCGTAGGATGTAACATGAAAGAATCGTGAAAAACATGAAAAAAAAATGTTAGCTTTCTAAAAGCATTTTTAAGAATGAAATATTTTAATTTTGTATTTAAAACATTCTAATTCTGGCCATTTGGCCAACTTCCAACATCATTATTTATTATTATTCATTACATTTGATTATATATTCATTTGGACTTCTAAAACTTTAGCTTCTTTAACTTATACATGCTGCACATAGTCTCTATCAATTTTTCAAGTTTGTCCTTTGAATAACATTAGAATTCTTGCTCTTCCAAAACTGTATGTTGTTACATTTCTAATGCATTTAACATTTTTAAATGGATAATTTATTAGTTATATGGCAATTATGGTTTTATCTGTGGCCAGAATATAATCCTTCTGGTGTTTTATCAAACCAGTCTAAGTTTGAAGGAGCATGGGCTGTAAGAACAAGTTTTTATGTAATATAGTCGCAGTCTTTATGAAGCTTATTTTTAATTCAACATTTGTGCTACGAGATGACCATATAAATCTTATAATGACAGAATTTCCCAAGGAGACAACTTCTGTGACACAAAGGGAATCTTACTAAACGCAGCGTGACATGATAAGGAGCACGCACTCTAGAACCAGACAGCTCGGGTTTACATTTGGGCACCATTGCTCCCTTGCTGTGTGACGGTAGATAACTACTTCTCTGTGTTTCAGTCTTCTCCTTTGTAAAATGGAGATAATGAGACAACCTACACTTTGCGGGTTGTTGTGAAGATGAAATGAGTCGTAGTATGTAAAATGCCTAAAATAGTTACTAGCACGTGGTAAGCATCTATATGTTTGTTATTACTATGATTGTCAGTGGAATATATTCGGTTTATGTCAGAAACCTTAAATGTCAATTGATAATATTAAAGGCGTAAGTACTGTATCTCTATATTTATGTTAAAAGGAATTGTGAGCCTTCTTGTATGCAGGTTGTGTGTGAGTGGAGATGTGGTAGGTATGGAAACTGTTAGGAGATTAGGTTCACACAGAAATCTTACCAGCAGACATCTAGGAGAGAGCCTGTTGGTAGAAACCTCAGCCTCTAGCATTTTTTCAGACTCATTTTAGTTTTCTTTTTGTTTTTTTCTTCTTAATGTTTATTTATTTTTGAGAGAGAGAGAGTAGACGAGGGGCAGAGAGGGAAGCAGAAGATCAGAAGCGGGCTCTGTGCTGATAGCAGAAAGCCCCATGTGTGGTTCAAACTCACGAACGCAAGATCATGACCTGAACCAAAGTGAGATGCTAAACAGAGCCACCAGGCACCCTAGTTTTCTTTTTTTAAATTGCCCTTTTTGTCCTTCAAGGTCCAACTTACATATCTTCCCATCATACACTCACCTCTCTTCCTCCAATTAAAAATAATCAACTCTTCTTTGTGGCCTTGGAATTTTGTTTATGCTTTAATATAGTACTAACTATAGTTAGCTGGATGATATAGATTGTAGCATGGTGAATGCACTAGGACCTTCTAATCATATCTCTGCTCACAAGCCCTTTTGTTAGTTTATTCTGGGTTTTATTTCATTCTCTGTGACTTGCTTTTATTTCTAATGCCCATTATTGCAGAAAGGAAATACAGTTAGGGACTGAAGCTTCTCCACCTACTAACTGTTCATGATTAATAGTACTATAATGGCAATCTACTTGGAATTTTGTTATTGAAATAACTTACAGAACAATGAAGCTATCTTTGAGAAATGAAAATTGCAACCAGTTTGTGATGACTTACTGACTGAAATATATAGATCATCTAGGAATGAAAAATACATCATTGTTTAATATACTTAAAGAATTTAATTCTGTCTATAAAATTAAATCTAATGTTTCCGTTAGTTTGATGATAGAATATTTTTTGAAGACCATTGCAATCAGGATGATGTCAGAAAATAATGACATGACATTTTGTGATATCTATTTTAAAATGCACTTCCACTTAGAGAATAATATATAAAAGCTATTTTCTTCTTAATAAGTTATCTGTACTCCAGTTTTTTGTGAACTATTTATTTCTGGTTCATAAACCATTTGATTGAGGAGTCTCTGTTGGTTGATACGTTTTAAATTTTAACTTTGTTGTTAGTATCACAATGTAAAAGATGACATTTCATACTGGCACAGCAAGTAAGCGTTTCTGTCCAATAGTTATTACATAGATTTATTTAAACGATGTGGATTTTCATGACTTTCTACTGATATTCTCCATGAATAATAAACACAAAACTCTAATACCCAATCCAGGTCTTTATGGGAGATATGGTAATATGATGTAAAAAAACACTTGCTTTAGCCAACTTGACAATAAATTATATTAAAAAAAACACTTTGTTTGCAGTAGACATGGTTGGACACAAATTAGAGCTTTAACATAGGCTGTGACTTAGAACTAGGTACTTTAAGCTCTTGAAGTTATAGTTTACTTCACTATAAAAAATGGTTAGAAAATAAACATACGGGATTTGTAGGAATTATATGAGCAAAATTATTTATGTTATACTCTATATTTATTTATAACTATGTTAGAGAAGTGGATTTTTAAAACATTAAGTGGGTCTCTGAAAAAAGCTTACTGTTGGTATTTTTCTTGATCCAGACTTCCAGTTTAAGAAAAAAACAAGATTTGATCTGTAAAGGCGCTCATATCTTGTTGTGTCATAACCTAATTATTCACTCTTGTTACCTTCTGCTTTTTGGACATTACCCTTAGATGTTATTAAATGTGTCATTCAATTTCAGTTCCTGCTATCATCAGTACTATTAGTGGGTGCCTCACCTAACGCTCTGACTTCATACTTTCTTGAGCCCTACAGGAATATCGACTCAGCTTCACTTAGCTACTTCAGTGGTTACACCCTGGATCTTGGTATCCACTAAAATTCTATCCTGAGAAGTACTGTTCCACCTCCAAATCACCATTCTTTAGCAGCAATCCCTAGTCTTTTATCCTGTTTGTACACTACTTACATTTATCTGTCTGTCATCTTATCAGGACTACATGTCCTTTGTCTCTTCTTCTTCCTAACCTATCAGCCCTCAGTTCTCTTCTCTTCCATTCCTCTGTAAGTGAGATCCCAAGGGTCATCGCTTCAGCTAGCTCATATCCCATTTGTTCCCATTTTGACACTTGTGATCTCTATGTTATATTTTTTCATTTAAAATATTTTATAGAATATTTATTAACTTCTCAAGACCTCAGTTTTCTTGTGGGTACTGTGTGAGTAATTATACTTAGCTCATTAGATTATGGTAAGGATCAAACAAGTTATATATACAAACTGTTTAGCCTACCTTTAACCCACGTAGAGATAAATTATGGAGAAAGATACTGGGACATTTAGAGGTAGACCATGTTTGCACCTGTACTAGTGTGTGTTGCTATAGAAATACCAAGCCAGGTAAATTCATATAATATCCACCTTAGGTCACCAACCTCAAGTGGGTCCTTAAGATTGTCAGATAGTCCACTCTAAGCAAGTACATTTATGAATCTTTAGGAAATAGATACTTATGTATTTGGAATAATTGAGTGTATACTTAAATTTTAGAAATCTCCGAGAAGCAAGGGATAATGCTGTAGCTGAAAAGGAACGAGCAGTGATGGCTGAAAAGAATGCTTTAGAAAAACATGATCAGCTCTTAGACAGGTAAGCATCCTGCATGTCTGGAAATGTTAAAACTCTTTGATTTTTGTTCCTGTTACTTTTGATTTTAGAAAAAATATTTTTAAAAGAAGTATATTTATTTCAAGTGAACTGTAGTTTACATGCATTGTTTTTATAACATATAATTGTGGCATAGACTAAAACAAGATAATAGAACAGTTCAGTCATTGTCCAGTTTCCTTATACCCCTTTTGTCCATCTCAACCACTGCTGCTCAAGAGACAAACACTTCCTCATTTCTGTCACCATAGCTTAGTTTCACTCTTCCTGGATTGAAAATAAATGGAATTGCACACGATGTAATCTTTTGTGTCTAGCTTCTTTCACGCCACATTATGTTTTCATCTATTTTGTTGTTGTATCAGTAGTTCATTCCTTACTGTTGCTGGGTAGAAATGTACCACAGTTTGTTTATTCACTCACCTGTCAATGGACATTTAGGTTGTTTCCATTTTGGAGCTATTATCATGAATGAAGTTGCTGTGAAATTTTCTATAAAGTCTTTTGGGCATATGTTTTTATTTGTCTTAGATAAATTTTCTCTAACACTGGAATTGCTAGTCATAAAGTAGCTGGATGTTTTACTTTCAAAGAACTTACTGAGGGGTGCCTGGATGGTTCAGTTGGTTAAGCATCTAATTTCAGCTTAGGCCATGATCTCATGGTTCGTGGGTTCGAGCCCTGCGTCAGGCTCTGTGCTGGCAGCTCAGAGCCCTGGAGCCTGCTTTGGATTCTGTGTCTCCCTCTCTCTCTGCCCCTCCCCTACTTGCAGTGTTTCGCAAGAAAATTAATAAACGTTAAAAAACAAAAGAAACTATTGAACTTAACTCCAAATTTAAGTTCATTATGTACTCCCCAGTTCATTTCTTAAAAATCTGCATGTTCTGGTTTATGTGTGTTGGAGGAAGGGGAAGAGAGAAAATGATTTGTCTTTAATTTATCAATAGAAAAGTATATTATTTTTAATAGTCTAGTTAATAGGAAAATCACTGATGAGTATTAAGGTAAATATCATTGCCTCATTGAACAGCCTAGACTTTCAGTGGTTTGACTACATGCAAATAGAATGGTTACCTTTTTAAAAAAAGTTTTTATTTTGAAAATAATTTCAGACAGAAAAGTTAGTAGAATAGTACATCAAGTACATATACCTTTCATATACTGATAAACTTAGAAAATAACTGAATGGAGCTTTTAATTGTGTTAAATGAAGACCTGCAGATTCATCTGTGATTTTAGCAATACATGAAACTAAAAATTGAAGCAACTCTTCATATAATTAACCTATGACCAAAATCTTTTAGAATGACTCAAATTATTAAACTTCTGAATTCAAATCAACTTTATAAACATGATACATTAGTAAATACAATATTAGAGAAATCTTTTCTGTAATGTGGAAGTGTATCTAAATCTGAACATTTTATATTAAAATAAATTTCTAAGTCAGCTGTTTTTATTGGAGTGATGTTATAAGCTTAAAATCTTTTATTATGTATAATCTTTCCATTTACAAAACTATATGGTTTACATAAACGATTTGTCTCTTTGTTGATGTTTTGAACGTGACGTATTTAGGAATGGCTCTAGAATAATATTTGTGGACAAACTAACAAACTTTGTTTTTTTTAATGGTTATTTATATTTGAGAGAGAGCAAGAGTGCACAAGCAGGGGAGGGGCAGAGAGAGAGACAGAGACAGAATATGAAGCAGGCTCCAGGCTCTGAGCTGTCAGGACAGAGCCCGACGTGGGGCTCGAACCCACGAGCTGTGAGTTCATGACCTGAGCCAAGTCGGATGCTTAACTGAGTGAGCCATCCAGGTGCCCCCAAACTAACAAACTTTAAAAGGAAGTGTAAGATTTTTTTTTAATGTTTATTTATTTATTTTGACTGATAGCGCACCAGTGCACGAGTGGGGGAGGGGCAGACAGAGCAGGAGAGAGAGAATCCCAAGCAGGCTCCACATTCACATGGAGCCTGATGAAGGGCTCAATCCCATGACCATGAGATCATGACCTGAGCCAAAATCAAGAGTCAGACACTTAACTGGCTGAGCCACCTAGATGCCCCAAGAAAGCATAAGATTTTAACTAGTAAACCAGAACTTATATTCAGGCAGAATTTCATAACTTACTAGCTTTGGTATGTTTTTGTGAATTTGGAGAAAAGAGAATAGTAGTAAATCTGACCTTAAAACTGGTAGGGGGACCCGGGTGTCTCAGTCAGTTAGGCATCTGACTTCGGCTCAGGTCATGATCTCGTGGTTTGCGAGTTCAAGCCCTGCATCAGGCTTTGTGCTGTCAGCTCAGAGCCTAGAGCCTGCTTCGGATTCTGTGTCTCCATCTCTCTCTCTGCCCCTCCCCTGGTCACGCTGTCTCTCTCTCTCAAAGATAAATAAACATTAAAAAGAATTTTTTTTACTTGGCTGTTTTTTTTTTTTTTAACATTTATTCATTTTTGAAAGGCAGAAAGAGAGCGCAAATGGGGGAGGGGCAAAGAGAGAGGGAGACACAGAAACAGAAGGAGGCTCCAAGCTCTGAGCTGTCAGCACAGAGCCCAATGTGGGGCTCGAACTCACGGACTGCGAGATCATGACCTGAGCCAAAGTCGGATGCTGAACCGACTGAGCCACCCAGGCGCCCCATTATACTTGGCTATTATATATTTATACTAAGCTCTGTTATGTCCTAGATTCTGGCACTCTAAAATCCTTATTTGTCCATATACTAACAACTGGTATTTATCCTAAAGGCCATAGGATGCTTTAGTACTTAAAGGTATCTTTTGAATAATTGAATTCAATCATTTAAATGTAAAGCATGTAGAACAGTGTCTTGCATATAAGTAGTAATACAGAAATGTTTGCTGTTATTATAAAATAATTAGTTCAGTTCTGTTTACTGAAATTTTGCTATTTAAAAGTTGATCTTTCAAAATCATTTTCCACTAGAATTTTGAATAAACTAGAACAGCTCATTTTTTTGTTGAGGTTTAATTGGCATACTATATTGTATTAGTTTCAGGTATAAAACATAGTGATTCGGTATTTATGTACATTACGAAATGATCACTACAATAAGTCTAGTTACCATCTGTCACCATGTAAAGGTTTTAAAATGTTGTTGACTACATTCCTGATGCTGTACATTACATCTCTGTGTATTATTTGTTTTATAACTGGAAGATTGTACCTCTTAATCCCCCTTGCCTGTTTCATCTATCCCTCTACCCTCCCTCTGTTCTGGCAACCATCAGTTTCTTCTCTGCAGCTGAGTCTATTCCTGTTTCTTGTTTGTTTTGCTTCTTAGATTCCACATGTGAGTGAAATAAGGTATTTTTCTCTGATTTATTTCACTTACCATAATTCACTCTAGGCCGTAAGTCACGAGATTTCATTCTCATGACTAATATTCTGTTGTGTGTGTGTGTGTACACATACCTACATACATGTACACTCACACGCATACACATCACATCTTCTTTATCCATTTGCCCCTCTTGGACACTTGGGTTGCTTCCATATTTTGGCTATTGTAAAAGATGCTGTAATGAACATAGGAGTGCCTGTATCTTTTCAAATTAGTGCTTTTGTTTTCTGTGGACAAATAACCAGAAGTGGAATTACTGGATCATATGGTATGGTAGTTCTGTTTTTAATTTTTAAAGGAACCTCCGTACTATTTCCCATAGTTGCTATATCAATTTATATTGCTACCGACAGTGCACAAGAGTTCCCTTTTCTCTACATCCTCACCAGCATTTGTTATTTCTTGTTTTTTCAATAATAGCCATTCTGACAGCTGTTAGGTGAAACCTCTTTGTGGTTTTGATTTGCATTTCCCTGGTTAGTGATGATGAACATCTTTTCATGTGCCTGTTCGCCATCTGTATGTCTTTGGAAAATGTCTATTCAGGTCCTCTGCCTGTTTTTTAATCGGATTGTTTTCTTAACATTGAGTTGTATGAGTTCTTTTTATATATGGATATTAACCCCTTTTTATATATATCATTTGCAAATATCTGCTTGCATTCACTATGTTGCCTTTTTGTTTTGTTGATCATTTTCTTTGCTGTGTAAAAACTTTTCTAGTTTGATGTAGTTCCTTTTTTTTTTTTTTTTTTAGTTTTTCTTTTTGTTGCTTGTGTCTGAGGGGACAGATCCAAAATAATATTCCTAAGATCAGTGTCAAAGAACTTATTACCTATGCTTCCTTCTAGGATGTATGGTTTCAGGTCTTACATTTAAGTCTTTAATCTATTTTGAGTTTATTTTTTGTGTGTGGTGTAACAAAGCAGTCCAGTTTCATTCTTTTGCATGTGGCTTTCCAGTTTTCCCAATACCATTTACTAAGAGACTCTTATTTTCCTCACTATATATCCTTGCTTTCTCTGTCATAGATTAATTGACCATGTAAGCATGGGTTTATTTCTGGTCTCTCTAGTCTGTTCCATTGATCTGTGTGCCTGTTTTTGTGCCAGTACAATACTTTTTGATCACTATAGACTTATAGTATAGTTTGAAATATGGTTGTGATACCTCCAGCTTTGTTCTTATTTCTCAATTTTGCTTTGTGTATTCAGGGTCCTTTGTGGTTCCATACAGATTTTAGTATAATTTGTTCTACTTCTGTGAAAAATACCCTTGATATTTTGATAGTGATTGCATTGAATCTGTAGATTGCCTTGGGTAGTATAGACAAATTACCAATATTAATTCTTCTAATTCATGAACATTGTATATCTTTCCATTTATTTGTTTTCTGTTTCTTTCATCAATGTGTCAGAGTTTTAGAATGTAGGTCTTTAACCCCTTGGTTAAGTTTATTCCTAGATAGTTTATTCTTTTTGATGCAGTTGTAAATAGGATTGTTTTCTTAATTTCTGTCTCTGATAGTTTGTTACTAGTGTACAGAAATGCAACAAATTTCTATGTATTAATGTTGTATCCTGCAACTTTACTGAATTCATTTATTAATTATAATAGTTTGGTGGAGTCTTTGGGGTGTTCTGTATATAATATCATGTCATCTGCAAACAGTGACAGTTTTGCTTCTTCCTTTCCAGTTTGGATGAGTTTTATTTCTTTAATTGCTGTGGCTAGGACTTCCAATACTATGTTGAATAAAAGTGCTGAGAATAAGAATCCTTGTCTTATTCCTGATTTTAGAGAAAATGCTTTTAACTTTTTACCTGAGTATATTAGCTGTGGGTTTGTCATATATGGCCTTTATTATATTGAGGTACGTTCCCTCTATATTCACTCTGTTGAGAGTTTTTATCATCAATTGATGTTGAATTTTGTCGAATGCTTTTTCTGCATCTATTGAAATGATCATATGATTTTTTATTCCTCATTCTGTTGATGTGGCATATCACGTTGGTTGATTTGTGGATGTTGAACCATCTTTGCATCCCTGGAATAAATCCTACTTGTTCATGGTATATGATCCTTTTTTTTTTTTTTTTGAGAAAGAGTACACACAAGCAAGAAGGGGCAGAGGGAGAGGGATAGAAAGAATCCCAGCGTGGAGCCTGATACAGGGCTCAATCTCATCACCATGAGATCATGACCTATGCCAAAATCAAGAGTCAGATGCCTAGCTAACCAAGCTACCCAGGCGCCCCTGGTTTGCTAATATTTTGTTGAGGATTTTTACATCTGTGTTCATTAGGAATATTAACCTGTAATTTGCTTCTTTAGTGGTGTGTTTGTCTGGTTTTGGTATCAGGGTAATACTGACCTGATAAAATAAGTTTGAAAGCATCTTCAATTTCCTGACATAATTTGAGAAGAATAGGTATTAACTCTTAAATGTTTGGTAGAATTTATCTAAGAGGCCCTGGACTCCTGTTCATTAAGAGTTTTGTGTTTTTGTTTTTGTTTTTTACTGATTCAGTTTCGTTACTAGTAAATAATCGGTCTATTAGATTTTCTGTTTCTTCATGATTTAATCTTGGAAATAGTATGTTTTTAGGAATTTATTTCTTCTAAGCCGTCCAATTTGTTAGTGTATTACTGTTCATAGTAGTCTTGTGAGCCTTTGTATTTTTGTGGCATTGGTTGTAAGTTGTCTTTCATTTTTTATTTTATTTATTTGGGCCCTCTTTCTGTGTTTCTTGATGAGTCTTGCCTAAGGGTTTGTCCATTTAGTTTATCTTTTAAAAGAACCAACTCTTGGTTTCATTGATTTTTTTTTCTTTTTTTAATTTTCTTTTAAATGTTTGAGAGTGAGTACACATGAGCAGGGGAAAGGCAAAGAGAGAGGGAGAGAGAAAATCCACAAACTGTGAGATCATGACCTGAAATCAAGAATCAGATGCTTTAACCAACTGAACCACCCAAGTGCTCCCATTGATTTTTTTTCTTTTTTTCTTTTTTTCTTTCTTTCTTTCTTTCTTTTTTTTTTTGCCTCTCTTTCATTTATCTTCACTCTGATCCTTATTATTTACTTCCTTCTTGAACTTTGGCCATTGCTTGTTCTTACTTTTCTAGTATATTCAAGTGTAAAGTTAAATTGTTTATTTGACGTTTTTGTTGTTTATTGAGGTAAGCCTATTTTGGTATGAACTTCCCCCTGAGAACTGCTTTTGCTGTATCTTACAAGTTTTGGAACGTGGTTTTCCCATTTTCATTTGTCTCACGGAATTTTTTTTGTCTTTTCTTTGATATTTTTGTTGACCCTTTGGTTCTTTAATAGCATATTGTTTAGTTTCCACATATTTGTGGTTTTTCTTGTTTTCTTCCTAAAGTTGATTTCTAGTTTTGTAAAGTCCATGTGGTCTACTATATTGTTTAAGGCCAGTATTTCCTTGCTGTCTGGATTTACTGTCTGATCTATTCATTGATAGATAGCATTAAAGTGTTCCACTATTATTATATTGCGGTCAATTTCTTCCTTTATGTGTATTGATATTTATGTCTGTTTATATATTTAGATGCCTCCTATTATAGGGTACATAAATATTACAAATATATCCCCTTGTTAGATTGACCCATTTATCCTTGTATGATTCTCTTCTTTTTCTTTTGTTAGTTTTTTGTAATGTTTATTTTTGAGAGAGAGAGAGCAGGGGAGGGGCAGAGAGAGAAACAAGGACAGAGGATTCAAAGCAGGCTCTGCACTGACAGCAGTGAGCCCAATGTGAGGCTCGAACTCACGAACCATGAGATCATGACCTGAGCCGAAGTCAGAGACTCAACCGCCTGAGCCACCCAGGTGTCCTGTTACAGTTTGTTTTAAAGTCTATTTTGTCTAAAAACGGTGAGGGCGTCCTTGGGTGGCTCAGTCAGTTTGGGCATCCACTCTGGATACTGCCTCAGGTTGTGATCCTGCAGTCGTGAGATCGAACCCCACGTCAGGCTCTGCTTAGCATCGAGCCTGCTTGGGATTGTCTGTCCCTCTCTCTGCCCCTCCCCCTGTTCATTCTCTCTCTCTCTCTCTCTCTCTCTCTCTCTCTCTCTCTCTTTCTCTCTCTCAAAATAAATAAACTTTAAAAAGAATAAAGTCTATTTTATCTAATGTAAGTATTGCTACCCCAGCTTTTGTTTCCATTTGTATGGAATATCTTTTTCCATCCTTTCACTTTCAGTCGATATGTATCTTTAGATCTAAAGTGAGTCTCATATAGGCAGCATACATATGGGCCTCGGTTTTGTCTGTTTTTTATCCATCAGCCACCCCCCTTGTCTTTTGATTGTAGAACTAGGTCTATTTACATTTAAAGAAATTATTGGTAGGTACGTACTTATGGCCAGTTTGCTCATTGGTTTCTGGCTGTTTTTGTAGTTACTCTGTTTCTTTCTTCTTTTCTTCCTCTTCTTTATGGTTTGATGCTTTTGTTTGGTGTTATGTTTGTATTCCTTTCGCTTTATTTTTCTTGCTATTACAGGGTTTTGGTTTGTGGTTACCATCTCTCTCTCTCTCTCTCTCTCTCTCTCTCATAGTCTATTTTCAGTCAGTGTTTGCTTAAGTTCAAATGCATTCTAAAAGCATATTTTTGCTCTGTCCCCTACCATGTTTTATATTTTGATGTCATATTTTACATCTTTTTATTTTGTATATTCCTTAACTAATTATTAGAGATATACTTGATTTCACTTCTTCTTTTTAACATTCATATTAGCTTGATAACTGCTTGCCTCTTAATAACTATATTATAATAACTTACATTATATTTTATGACTATATTATATATTAAATATTATATATTATATGTATTGTATAATAGCTATATTATAATAACTATATATAATAACTTAATAACTACAATTGCCTCTGTTAGTGCAACTTTTTCTTTCATATACTTTATTTCTAGTTATAACTTTTTTCTTCTCTACCTAAAGAAGTCTCTTCATTTCTTGAAAGGCTGATTTAGTGGTGTTGAACTACCTTAGCTTCGCTTGTCTGGAAAACTCTCCTTTGATTCTGAATGATAACCTTGCTGGGTATTCTTGATTGTAAGTTTTTTCCTTTCAACACTTTGAATATGTCATGTCACTCCCTTCTGGCCTGCAAAGTTTTTGCTGAAAAATCAGCTGATAGTGTCATGGGGGTTCCCTGGTACATAACTAGTTGTTTTTCTCTTGTTACTTTTAAGATTATCTCTTTATCCGCCTGGGTGGCTCAGTCAGTTGAGCGTCTAACTTTTGATTTCCTCTTGGGTCATGATTTCATGGTTCATGGGATCGAGCCCTGCATCAGGCTCCGTGCCATCATTTTGAGATTCTCTCTCTCCCTCTCTCTCTCTCTCTCTCTCTGCCCCTCCCCCATGTGTGTATGCTTTCTATCTCTCTCTTTCAAAATAAATAAACTTTAAAGAACTAAAAATAAAATTAAAAATAAAAAAAGATTATCTCTTTATCTTTAATGTTTGACATTTTAATTATAATGTGTCTTGGTGTGGATCTCTGGGTTCATCTTGTTTTGGACTCTCTGTGCTTCATGGACTTGGATGTTTGTTTCCTTCCCCAGGTTAGGAATGTTTTCAAACATTATTTCTTCCAATAAGTTTTCTGCACCTTTCTGTCTTTTCTCCTTCTGGGACCCCTATAATGCAAAATGTTAAAATGTTAGTACACTTGATATAGTCCCCAGAGGTCCCTTAAATTATCCCCATTTTTTTAATTCTTTTTTTTTTTTTCTGTTCTGATAGAGTGATTTGTACCACTTGTCTTCTGTTTCTCTGTATCATCTTAATCGGCTGTTGATTCCCTCTTATGTTTTTCATTTTAGTTATTGTATTCGTCAACTCTGATTGGTATATTCTTATGTTTTCTCTTTGTTGAAGTTCTCCCTGTATTACTAATCCATTCTTCTCCCAAGTTTGGTGATCATCTTTATGGCCATTACTTTCAACTCTTTATCAGGGAGATTACTTACCTCTATTTCACTACCTACATATATAGGTAGTGAGTAGTATATACCTCCCTACTCCTTAAGACACAACAACACTGGAATTAGTCCAGTGGATAACCCTGTAATGCCCTGCAAGCATTCGAGTGAAAGGAAGACAGTTGTATTTCTCTCAGTTTAGATCAAAAGCTAGAAATGAGTAAGCTTAGTGAGGAAGGTATGTCTAAGGCTGAGACAGGTTGAAAGTTAGGTCTCTTGTACCAGACAGTTAGCCAAGTTGTGAATGCAAAGGAAAAGTTCTTAAAGGAAATTAAAAATGTTACTCCAGTGAACACACAAATGATTAAAGAAAAGGGGGGGGGGAACAGCCTTATTCCTGTTATAGAGATAGTTTGAATGGTCTTGGATAGATAAAACCAACCATAACATTTTCCTAAGCCAAAGCTGATCCAGATCAAGGCCCTATCTTCAATTCTATGAAGCCTAGAAGAGGTGAGAAAGCTGCAGAAGAAAAGTTTGTAGTTAGCAGAGCTAGCAGAGATTGGTTCATGAGGTTCAAGGAAAGCAACTGTCTCCACAACATAAAAGTGCAAGATGAAGCAGTAGGTACTGATATAGACACTACAGCAAGTTGTACGGAAGATCTGGGTAAGATCATTAATGAAGGTGGCTACACTAACAACAGATTTTTGGTATAAATGATACAGCCTTCTTTTGGAAGAAGATGCCATGTAGCACTTTCATAGCTAGAGAGGAGAAGTCAATGCCTGGCCTCAAAGGATAGGCTGACTCTCGCAGCTAGTGACTTTAAGTTGAAGCCAGTATTCATTTACCATTCCTAAAATCCTGAGGTCCTTAAGAATTATACACTAAATCTACTCTTTTGTGATCTATACATGTAACAACAAAGCCTGGATAACAGCACATCTACTTACAGTATGGTTTACTGACTCTTCTCAGCCCACTGTTGAAACTTATTGCTCAAAAAAAAGATTGCTTTCAAAATATTATTGCTCATTGACAGTGCACCTGGCCACCCAAGAGCTTTGATGGAGATATACAATGAGATTAATGTTGTTCTCATGCCTGCTAACATAGCATACATTCTGTAGCCCATGGATGAAGGAGTCATTTTGACTTTCAAGCCATCTTTTTTAGGAAAAACATTTTGTGGGGTGCCTGGGTGGTTCGGTCGGTTAAGTGTCCAACTCAGCTCAGGTCGTGATCTCACGGTTCTTGGATTCGAGCCCCGCGTCAGGCTCTGTGCTGACAGTGTGGAGCCTGGAGCCCATTTTGAGTTCTGTGTCTCTGTCCCTCCCCTGCTCACGCTCTGTCTCTCTCTTTCTCTCTCTCTCTCTCTCAAAAATAAATCTAAAAAAAAGAAATACATTTTGTAGGGGTGCCTGGGTGACTCAGTTGGTTAAGTGTCTTTTTTTTAATTTTTTTAAATATTTATTTTTTAGAGAGAGAGACAGAGTATGAACAGGGGAGGGGCAGAGAGAGAGAGAGACACGAATCCAAAGCAGGCTCCAGGCTCTCAGCTGTCAGCACAGAGCCCGACGCGGGGCTCGAACCCATGGACCGTGAGATCATGACCTGAGCTGAAGTCGGATGCCCAACCAACGGAGCCACCCAGGCGCCCCAAGCATCTAACTCTTATTTTGGCTCAGGTCATGAGATCGAGCCTCACATCTGGCTTCGTGCTAAGTGTGGAGCCCGCTTAAGATTCTCTCTTTCTCTAAGCCTCTGTCCCTCCCCAGCTTGTATGCACACTTCCTCTCTTTCTCTCAAAAAATAAAATAAAGAGAAATGCATTTTGAAAAGCTGCCATAGGTAGTGGTTCCTCTGATGGATCTGGGTAAAGTAAATTGAAAACCTGGAAAGGGTTCATTATTCTAGATGCCATTAGGAACATTCATCATTCATTCATGGGAAGCGGTCAGAATATCTACATTCACAGGAATTTGGAAGAAGTTGATTCCATCTGGCGTGGATGACCTAGAGGTGTTCACGACTTGACTGGCAGAAGTCATTTCAGTGATGAAATAGCAAGAGAACTAGAATTAGAAGTGGAACCTGAAGATGTGACTGAATTGCTGCAGTCTTGTGGTAAAACTCAGGGATGAGTTGTTTTTAGAGCTCATCAAAGAGGTGGATTCTTCAGATGGAGTCTGCTCCTGCCAAAGATGCTGTGATGATTGTAAACATTAACAAAGATTTCAGAATATTACATAAACTTACCTGATAAAGCAATGGTGGAGTTTGAAAGGACTGACTCCAATTTTGAAAGAAATTCTGTGGGTGAAATGGTATCCAGCAGCATCACATACTACAGAGAAATCGTTCATGAAAGGCAGAGCCAATCAGTGCAGCCAACTTACCTTTTTCTAAGAAATTGCCACAGGCACCTCAACCTTCAGCAACTACCAGCCTGATCAGTCAGCAGCCATCAACTTTGAGCAAGACCTTCCACCAGCAAAAGATTACTAGTCAGTAAAAGCTCAGATGATGGTTAGCAATAAGGTATTTTTTAATTAAGGTATGTACATTGTGTTTTTTAGACAATGCTATTGCATACTTAATAGGCTACAGTATAGTATAAAAATAATTTTATATGCACTGAAGAACCAAAAATTTCACTTGGCTTGCTTTAAAATGATACATTATTGCAGTGGTCTGGAGCTGAACCCATGATATCTCCAAGGTATGTCTATATCTAGAGGATCATATCTCAAGGTCATAAAAGCCATATATGAAAGACCCACCGCTTATATCTAGGATGTGGTCTGTGATTCCCTTATCTATAGAATCATGCTGGAATCTGGGCACCCAAGCTTTAAACCCAAGGGTTTAAGAAGAAAATGACCAAAATGGTGTAAAGATTTTTTAAAGTCCTTTTAGTGCTATGTTAAAACTGACTACAAGTATTTGGAAAGTTCTCATGTGAATGATCTTGGTTGCTCTACTTGGTAAGACCTAAGGTAGTAGAATTGGGACCACTGGGTAAATATTACAAGAAAGAGTAAAAATAAACTTTCTAATAGTATTTTTTAAAATCTCTTAGCATCTAATATATTGTCCATCCAGCTGTTTAGGCATCAACTGGCCAGGTGTTCAGTAGGAATATGCTCATGAAGATTGAAACATCAAGTGGGTAACTTGATGAATTTGGAGTCTCTTTGGATCTTGAAATTATCTGTGACAACTCAAAAGAGTTAATACACCGGTTTTGTTACCTTACAAAAGGAATGGTAAACCCACGCTATTTTTGAGAGTATTATTTTTAAAATCTGCAGTTCCTATTTTTTTCAAAATAAAAACCTAGTGTTTAGGCCTATTATTTGAAAAGGACACATACACACACACACACACACACACACACACACACACACATTTTGTTTAATATCCACAAATTCTTTTGAGTGTAAATTGCTTAGAAATATTTGAACGCCTGTATATTTTGAGAATATATTTTTTTGTATATAGTGAAACCCAAGGAATAATTTTTTTGTTTTATTTTTCAGAGGTTGAGCTTTTAGTACTCAAATATGTGATTCTGGGGTGCCTGGGTGCCTCAGTTGGTTACACATCTGACTCTTTTTTTTTTTTTTTTTTTTTAGTTTTTTTTAATGTTTATTTTTGAGCGAGCGAGAGAGAGAGAGAGAGAGAGAGAGAGAGAGACAGGGCATGAGTGGGGGAGGGGCAGAGAGAGAGAGGGAGACACAGAATCGGAAGCAGGCTCCAGGCTCTGAGCTGTCAGCACAGAGGCCGATGCAGGGCTCCAACCCACAAGCCATGAGATCATGACCTGAGCCAAAGTCAGACACTTAACCGACTGAGCTAACCAAGTGCCCCCACACATCTGACTCTTGATCTCAGCTCAGGTCTTAATCTCGGGGTCGTGAGTCCAAGCCCCATGTTGGGCTCCATGCTGGGTATGGAGACTACTTTAAAAAAAAAAAATGTGATTCTGACTCCCTTTGTATCAAAATTGGAGTAAATGTGTTTCAATCCTTAGATGGATTGTGATTTCCCTGAGTCATGCTTAATTAAGGCTTCAGGCATGCCTATACACAATTTTCTAGTCAAATATAATTAGCCTCAACTTCATTTATGTTAAAAGTTTTTATCAAATTCTTCCTTTCAGGGTTAAATGACTTTTGTTATTATAACGAAAAATGTAAGGAAGTAGTATGCTACTTTCAAAGATGAATGAAAAAAAGCCTTTTTACTTCAGTTTTCTATAAAAGAATGTACTTTTCTCAGGCATATAAAAGACCTATGTGTCTAGCAATTCAAGTTCACTGGTTTAATAATAAGTAACAAATACCCAGTTTTCATGTACATAAGCAGTTATTATCTCATGTTTTGTTGCTTCTGAATCTGCACACATTCTGAGGATTCTTTCTGCCAAAATGGGTAAATTTTAAAACTCAGTGTGAATAGTAGAATAAGTTGAACAGACTGTTAACTTTGGGAGCCTACAGAGAAGTCTGTATATGAATGTAAAGGGAAAGCTTGCAATCCAGAATTAATTTTAACAGTATTTTTTTTCAGTTATGGTTGTTTTAACTGTTTTAAATATATATATTCCATATTTTGAAATAAATTTGGAATCATTTTCAGTCCATAAGTATTTTTAAATGAGTATTCCTTGAAATTATTTTCAGTCCCTACAATTTCTCTGGTAATAGGTAGATTTTGTTCTCATTTTTTTACTCATAGAAGATAAAAATAAGAGAGAATAGGAGATCTGATACATAGACTTAGTGATTTTTATGCCATACTAGGCTAGTTTAAAGCTTGATACAGAAGCCTGTATTTCTGTATACAGAAATATTTCTATACAGAAATTTCTATACAGAAATCCTGAATTTCCATTCAGTGCTATCTCCCCAAGAGTAGAACAGTTTTGACATGCCTACCTCATTTTACCTTTTTTCATACTCGTATATTGTTTTTTCTTTGTTTATCTGCCTTTTAATCTGCTACTGGCTTCTTCAGCAGGCAAGTAAATGTTTGTGGCATTTGCAAAATAAATTTAATGAAGGGAAGATACTAAGATTTGAAATAAAAGCTATGGTATTGTACTTAAACTCTGATTCTCTTAATAAATTACGATAACTTCATTCATATTACTCTTAGGTCATGATTACACAAAGTAATTCACATCATACTTATTATTTGAATGAAGAAATTCCTAATTCTCAATCCTAAATTAAGTTATTCTTTTGTCATACTTCTTTAGGAAAGAAAGAATACAATAAATTACTACTTTTTAAATGAAATTTTTTAGTATTTGATTTTTTTTTTTTTTTGCTTGATAATTTGCAAAACTCTCATTAGTGGACCTCTCTAATGATCTTCCAGAATTAAAAATTTTTCTTTACTACTTAATTTCTCTTATTCTTTGTAGTGTTCTATTTGCCCGTATGTTTTCTTTGTTTATATTGAAATAGTCTAGCCCTGTGTCGTCCTAAAATTTTTCTTTGCTTCTAAGCTGCTATACCATTCGACATATATTCGTCCACTTGCATAGAATTGTATCTCAAGCAGTACTCATTACATCTTAAGTGATTCTGTTTTTTTCCCAGTAAAGGCTTCAGTATTAGTACTATTATAGTGTTTATGAAAGCATTAAGAAATTTATTGTTGAGATGAGAAATATGTATTCCTTTTTACTCTGGACAAAAGACTCTGAAAGGAACTGGTAAGATACTCTCATATTCATATCACAATGTGTGAATTTTATTTTACGCCACGTACAATCTGTCTTCCTTTTTCTTTAGTAAGTATTGGTCTGATCTGAAATTCCTTGTCCCACCAGAAACAGTAGCCTAGAGAGTCCTTTAGCCACTCACGGATAATTAATTGCTTATAATTGGGCTTAGAAGGTACTGGTTCTAAAATGACATGCCTATTCTTCACCTCAAAAGAACATATATTGAATATTTTTGTGTGGCAAGTCAAAATACATACAGACACACTGAGCAATTTGGTATTATTTTCCATCAGTCCTTTTTCTTAAAAAAAAAGAACTGGAGGGGCGCCTGGGTGGCGCAGTCGGTTAAGCCTCCGACTTCAGCCAGGTCACGATCTCGCGGTCCGTGAGTTCGAGCCCCGCGTCGGGCTCTGGGCTGATGGCTCAGAGCCTGGAGCCTGTTTCCGATTCTGTGTCTCCCTCTCTCTCTGCCCCTCCCCCGTTCATGCTCTGTCTCTCTCTGTCCCAAAAATAAATAAAAAACATTGAAAAAAAAATTAAAAAAAAAAAAAAAAAAGAACTGGGGGCTTCTGTGGTCAAAAGGGATATGTACTCTCTATCAGGAGAATTAATGATGAATGCCAGCGTTTTTACCTGAAATTTTGTGGGACAGAACATCTTTATACATGAATGGACTAGAATTATCAGCATATTTTATTGTGTAGATGGAACAATTGATGTAGGGAAACACTGTTTCAGTACCTGCCAACATAAACCTCTTCTCAATCCTGAATAACTGAATGTCACTTCCAGAGCATCGATTCCCTTTTTATCTTATAAAATCAACACTGTGCTCTCACAGTCTATCTTGATTCATATCCTTTTTCAGCTTCTTATTTCAAATTTCATACATGGCACAAAAGCTCCAAGAATGGGACAGGGAAGTCCTGTACAGTTGACCCTTGAACGACATGGGTTTGAACTGCACGAGTCAACTTATATGCTGATGTTTTCTGAGAAATTACAGTATAGTACTGTAAATGTATTTTCTCTTTCTTACGATGTTTTTAGTAACATTTTCTTTTCTCTAGCTCTATTGTAAGATTTTTTTTAATTTTATTTTTATTTTTTTTAATTTACATCCAAATTAGTTAGTACATAGTGCAACAATGATTTCAGGAGTAGATTCCTTAATGCTCCTTACCCATTTAGCCCATCCCCCCTCCCACAACCCCTCTAGTAACCGTCAGTTTGTTCTCCATATTTATGAGTCTCTTCTGTTTTGTCCCCTCCCTGTTTTTATATTATTTTTGTTGCCCTTCCCTTATGTTCATCTGTTTTGTCTCTTAAAGTCCTCATATGAGTGAGGTCATATGATTTTTGTCTTTCTCTGACTAATTTCACTTAGCATAATACCCTCCAGTTCCATCCATGTAGTTGCAAATGGCAAGATTTCATTCTTTTTGATTGCCGAGTAATTCTCCATTGTATATATATACCACATCTTTATCCATTTATCCATTGATGGACATTTGGGCTCTTTCCATACTTTGACTATTGTTGATAGAGCTGCTATAAACATGGGGGTGCGTGTGTCCCTTTGAAACAGCACATCTGTATCCCTTGGATAAATGCCTAGTAGCGCAATTGCTGGGCCATAGAGTAGTTCTATTTTTAGTTTTTTGAGGAACCTCCATACTGTTTTCCAGAGTGGCTGCACCAGCTTGCATTCCCATATTGTAAGATATTTTTAGTAACATTTTCTTTTCTCTAGATCTATTGTAAGAATGCAGTATATGGAATACATATAAAATGCAGAATATGTGTTAGTCAACTGTTACTGGTAAGGTTTCCAGTCAGTGGTAGGCTATTAGTACTTAAGTTTCTGGGGAGTCAAAAGTTATATGCAAATTTTCAACTGCACAGGCAGTGGGTTCCCCTGACCCCTGCATTGTTCAATGGTCAACTGCATATCTTTTATCCAGATTGACCCCTTTTTAACATTTTGCTACATGTATCTTTCTTATTCACTCTCTCTCTCTCTCTCTCTCCCCCTACCCATACACACACACACACACACAATTTTTTTCTGAATAATTTAATAGACTGATTGCATTGTTTACTGTTACTTCTTCACAGTTTATTTCCTAGGAATAAGAATGTTCTCTTACATAACCACAGTACACTTATCAAATGCAACACAACACTGATAGCAATACTTTTATCCATTTTTGTCAGTATATGTATACACACATACACATGACCTTTGAACAACACAACTTTGAACTACACAGATCCACTTATGTGCAGATTTTTTTCAGTAAATATAGTCCAGTACTATTTAAATGTATTTTGTCTTTCTAATGATTTTCTTTTTTTCTTTTTTAATATTTATTTACTTTGAGAGAGAGGGAGCAAGTAAGCATGCACGTGAGCAGAGGAGGGACAGAGAGGGAGGGAGAGAATCCCAACCAGGCTCTGCACTGTCAGCGTAGAGTCTGATGCAAGCCTGAAACCCCTGAACCTGTGATATCGTGACCAGAGCTGAAATCAAGGCAGATGGTTAACCCCATTGAGCCACCCAGGTGCCGCCTCATTTTTTTCTTAATAACATTTGCTTTTCTCTAGCTTCATTGTAAGAATGCACTATAGAACACATATAACATACAGACTGTGCATGAGTCAACTGTTACATGTTATAGGTAAGGCTTCCAGTCAATAGTAAGCAACTCCTTAAGTTTTGGGGGAGTCAAAAGTTACACACATTTTCAGTGGTATGGGGCAGTCAGCACCCCAAACCTCCACATTCATTGTTCAGGGGTCAACCATATGTATCTTCTTTGTGAGAGCTCATCTATTCAAACTGTAACTTCAGGAAATGACCAACAGTGATTTTAAGATCAAACTATACCATTTTTGTGTCTTGGATGTCCAGCTAGCTCTGTACATTTTTATCTGAATGTCTTTCTGGAACTTCAGACTCAGTATTTTTGAAACAGACTCCGCTCCCTCCCAGATTCATTCCTCCCAAAACAAAAAATTGCTTCAACTGACTTCAGTTCCATAATTGTACCACCATTTTGAAGCCATTTCTGCTTAAACCTTTAGAACAGTAGACCTTCCCCCTTGCTGCTATGTGTAATCATTTGTCATTCTGCCCCCACTACATTTTACCCCTGTGGTATCTCTGAAATCCTCTTCCCTCCTGTTTGCCACTATACTGGATCAGCGTCGGTGTCATGTTGAAATTGTGTACAGTAAACTCCTAATTGGTTGCTCCGTCTCTCCCCACTCAGTTAATCCTCTTGTCCAAACCTGTTCCTCCTCCCATAATTTTGCATTCTGACTAACATCATCATTTACCCAGGCACTTGAACAAGAAAACTGGTGATTCACAACTACTTTGTTTTCCCCTCACCCCACCCCATCTATTCAGCCAATGAATATTTATTGATAACTACCATGTGCCACTCACCATGGAGGATGCTAGTATATATTAGTAAGTAAACTGGAGATTGCCCTAGTGAGAATCCATTTGAGGAAGACAAAAAAATAAACAAGCAGTTAGATACTAATTATTATTATGTTTTCATGATTGTTATGAACTAGATAGATCGTGTGAGGAAGAATAATGGACTGGGCAGGGTATACCATGAGAGGATAGTCAAGAAAGGCCTCTGACATTTAAGCTAAGCAAATGTCATATTATTTTCCTTTCTAAATATATCTAATCATTCCCCTCCTCTTAATCCCAGGTGCCACTGCTTTAGTTAAGTCTGTATTTTCCCTGCTTTAACTATTTATGATAGTCTCTGAACTGTCTCTGCTTTCAGTTTAGTCCTCTCTGTTTCATCACTCACTCTTCCAGAGTAATTGTTCTAAAACTGAGAACTCTGATCCTGTCATTCAACAGGATGCCATCCAGACTGCACAGCTTAGCATTTAAAGTCATTCACAGACACCCTGCCTATCTTCTCAGACTCAGATCTTTTTTTTTATTCTCTTCCACATGCTTAAGACAAATTGATCTCTTGTAGTTTTGTAAGTGTATGGTGCTTTCTCTCTTATCCCTTTATATGTGTCCTTTGCTAGGAATGGCCTTTTCCCTTGTTCATATATCATACTCATCTACTAGGAAGATAACCAATCATTTGATAAGATTGAACTCAGTGATCACATCTTCTGTGCAATCTTCAGAAACATTGTAGTCTCTTCTCTCAGTTTTCTAGCGTTATATTTTAGTTGTGTGTTTATTTACTAGTCTCTCCCTGTGAAGTATTTGGGGTTTTTTTTGAGGTCAGGGATTTTGTTCTTCCCCATCCTGTTTCTCTAGTAAAGCCTCTACACAGTGTCTTTGATAAGTAATTCACAATAAATGACTATCAATTGCAACTGATTAGAGTTTTCTGTATTCATTTTGACTTAAAATTGTCCATTGTGAAGGCAGTTTGAATGCTGGAAAGAATGTGCGGGGCTCTTCCTTATATTACTGCATTAGTGGTTCCCAAATCTACAATCACCTACAGAATTTTTTTTTCTAGAAGACATAATTCCCTTGCCTCCCTAAGAGTCTTAGTAAATAAATACCCCTGTAGAGAGCGCCCAGGAATTTATACTTCCTAGAAAGTTACCTGAATGATCCTGATGTATCCTTTCCTCAACTCTGAATGTTGAGGAAACACCACTGTGTAATAGTCTTTGAAAACACTTTGTAAACTAAGTATTAATGAAATATTAGTTATTACCATTTATCATTAAGACTAAAGCTTTAGTACCCTAAGGTATGAAAGAAGTTGAAGAAGTATTAGTTACCTTCTTCAAACACTTACCAGATTGAGTACCAGAAGTCTGGAAATAAGCAAATATCCTCACTCTGAATGGTTGAGGAGGAAAGATTTCAGAAACTATTTACCAATAAACTTGAATTCACCATAAACATTCTCAAATAGATTATTAAAAAGATAGCATTTAGAAAAGGAGATGGAGAAGCCACTGTTAGTTAACTGTTAAAGTCTTGACAAACTACTTTTACTTCTCTTGTTTTGAGGTATTTACTAGAACCTCTAGAGGAGAATGTCAGTGACAGAAGGTATTCTAATTTCAACAAGACACTTTATTAAGATGAAGAATATCTTGGTCAACATGTGGAAAAATGTGAAGTCAATGACACTGTAAAAAAATGATGAATTGAAAGCAGTTTAAATATGAGTTTCAAAGAATGTTGATTAGTAGATTAACCTAGAGGAACATTACTGATTAAATGCTTTCAGGCTTTTTACTTATTTTTTAACCAGTCATTGGTTAAATCAGATTGGTTAAACCTAGATTTCACACTGAGCCCAGTGGGTAAGTCTTTTCAAATTTTACATTTAAACACACCTTCATCCAGTTAATAAATTGAGCACCTTTTACCTGTCACATACCCATTTTGATGTCCCTCCTCCCATTCCCAGTGATTAACAGGGGAGTAAGTAAGTTGGCTAATTTTGCAAAAAATTAAAGGCTAGGAAACTCGGACCTATGGTCTAAAGAGGAATTTGCTTTTAAAGAAACTCAAAGGAACTCTGAAATGTTAAGCTAATGGAATACTTCTAAAATTGAAGATTTTGTAACAGCATTTTTGTGATATTCTGCAAGATGAAGGGGTCCCTCTTTTAGTCGAACTTACATTCCTATGGCAACAAGAAAGCAAAGACCTTGTAACAAAAGATATATGACAAAGCAAACAGCAGAAGAGAAAAAAAAAAAAAATATATATATATACACATATACACACACACACACACATATATATATATATAAATTATTAAGATGGCAGAAGACTGAATGTATGTTTTCTGACAATTGTAAATGTGATGAAATGCTATTATAAAAAGAAATACAGTTTGGGTCAAAAATCACATCCTTAAGTGACTAAGGATGTTTAAAGATGAAAAAGATAAAAAGGGAAAAGTAACACAGTCTAAAACTTGGACAATAAATAATTTATTGAAAATTGTTTTAGGGGCTCCTGGGTGGTTCATTCAGTTAAGTGTCCAACTTCAGCTCAGGTCATGATCTAATGGTTCATGAGTTCGAGCCCCTATTGGGTTCTGCTGACAGCTCAGAGCCTGGAACCTGCTTTGGATTCTGGTCTCCCTCTCTCTCTGTGCCCCTGCCCTGCTTGCTCTGTCTGTCTGTCTGTCTGTCTCTCAAAAATAATAAACATTTAAAAAAATTACAAACATTGTTTTAAAATAAGAATTCAGGATCTTGAGAATGTATACACAATGAATATACTGGCTGTTTGCCAGTTTGGGTTATATGTCCATGCCCAGATGACTCAATTGTTACCAGGGGTGATGGTCACATTTTAAAAACACAATGTGTAGGGGCGCCTGGGTGGCTCGGTTGGTTAAGCGTCCTACTTCAGCTCGGGTCATGATCTCACCTTTCGTTGGTTCGAGCCCCGTGTCTGTGCTGACAACTCAGAGCCTGGAGCCTGCTTCGGGTCTGTGTCTTCTGTCTCTCTGCCCCTGCCCCTGCTCATGCTCTGTGTCTCTCTCTCAAAAATAAACGTTAAAAATTATTTTAATTAAAAAAAAAAAAACAACCCACAATGTGTAGGAATAGTTTCTAGATAAAATAGTTTCTAGATAAAATTCCTAGGTAAAAGGGTGCTGAACAGATACTACAATGAATTATAATAGAAATCAATAAATAGTTGATGAAATAAAAAAACAAAGCTCAGAAATTTTTTAAAAAGTCCATAAGCACTTTTTCACTGAATCCATCTTAAGGCCACAGTAAAGTTACAAACAAAGATATATTTAAGTGTTCAGCACATTAACTGGCTTAAAGAGAATGTTGGTAGTAAAACCAAGATTTCAAGTTCATTCATCTTCTAGACCTTTGGTGGTGTGGCAAAGTGGAAGGACTAGTGAGTTTCGTGGCCTTTTCTGAGTCTAGCCAGCTGCCTCATATATGTGTAAAAAGTGGAGAGAGTAGATACAATCAGTACAAATATGTAAGTACTGCTACAAAAAGAACTCAAGTACAGGCCCTCCTGGTGACTTATCAATAACATCATGTTTGCAAATGAAGGAAAGCACATTATTTTATGTTTACACGATTTTTAGGATGCTTTCTTAGAAGTCTAGAGTCAGAGTTGGTCATTATGTATGTGAATTGAACCAGAGAGAGTGTGTATATACATTTATATAGCCCCCCCCCCTTTTTTTGTAGGCTGTTGCTCTGTTGCTTTGGGGGAAATATTCATAGATTTACATTTGATAAATATACCCATGTCCAAAAAAAGATATGTATAAAAATTGGAATGCCAGCTAACTAAATCAACTCATAAAAACTTCAGTTAAAAGTAAGATATTTTCCACGATTATTTTAAAATATGATGTTTACTGGAAGGAAAGTCCAGAGAATTACCACAGATGAAGTGTGAGTATATTTCTCCCACTTGTAAATGAGCTCTTATTTCCTACAGTGTATATTCTGGTCCACAATGAGTCATTTTCAACATGTTTCAGTTTAACTCCTAATACATTTTTAAACTTGGCAGGCATATTTAGATGAACATTACTTCCAGTTTTAGAGACTGCTTCTAAATTATACTTCAGTATTGCAGTCATCATGAAAAGTTCTTTCAGTAAAAAGGAAATAGGATTGATTGGAAGTGTGTGTTTTAGAGGAGCAAAAGAATGGTTACCACTGAATAAAAGTCAGATAGTTAAGCTTTTAAAAATTTTGTTACTATATAAACTTCTTTTAACATTACCTAAAACAGTTGTAGTTTGAAAGCCTTTTTATGGATAGATGATACTTAAAAGAAGAAAAGATAAGATTTATCCCAGACAATAAAGTTAGTATGTATTAATCTCTTACTATACCTAGCACTATTTTAGTGTTTTATATGTATTAACTTTTTTAATGCCCACATAATAAGTATTATTTATTTTCTATAAATCATTCAGGTTTTTTCTATTATAATACATGGAGCTTGGCACATTTTTGGCCATATAACTAACTAGAGCTGCATGACTGCTTCTAAAAGCTAATTACTTCTTAGAGAATTTTACATATTGCCAACTTTTTTTTTTTTTTTTTTTTTTTTTTTTTTAGAAAGAGAGGCAGAGACAGAGTGTGAGTGGGGGAGAGGCAAAGAGAAAGGGAGACACAGAATCTGAAGCAGGCCTCAGGCTCTGAGCTGTCAGCACAGAGCCCGACGCGGGGCTTGAACTCAAAAACTGCAAGATCATGACCTGAGCCAAAGTCAGATGCTTAACCGACTACTGAGCCACCCAGGTACCCCACATATTATTGCCAACTCTTGATAAGTATTTGTGCAATCCTGTGAATCTTCTGACAGATCTCAGTTGACCAACCTGTCTGTTGTTACTATTTTAATATCCTTTTTTTCTATTACGATTTTTTATAATTTTTTTAATGTTAATTTTTGAGAGAGAGAGAGAGAGAGAGAGTGAGCGAGCGCGCGGGAGAGGCAGAGGAGAGGGGCATACAGAATCTGAAGCAAGCTCCAGGCTCTGAGCTGTCAGCACAGCCCGACACAGAGCTCAAACTCACAAGCCATGAGATCATGACCTGCGCCGAAGTCAGACGCTTAACCGACTGAACCTTCCAGGCACCCCACTATTACAATTTTTATACTGTGCCTTATTACTTTTAGCACTTCGAAAGTTCCCAAAAGTTTAGAGTTGGGAAAAACTTTGAGATCATTGAAAACATTCAACTCATTTTGAAGATGAGGTAACAAATCTAAAGAGGTTATACAACATCTTCAGATAGGTGTCTGCAGGGCCATACACCCTCCAGAATCTCTAGGAGCAATCTGTTCCTTACTTCTTCCATCTTCTGGAGGGCTCCAGGAGTTCCTTGACTTCCTTGCCTTGTGGCCATCTCACTCCAGTCTCTGCCTCTGTCTTCACATTACCTTCTCCTCTGTATGTCTTATAAGGATGCACATAATTGCGTGTAGGGGCCACCCAAATAATCCAAGACAGGGTCTTCCTCTCAAGATGCTTAATTTAATCACATCTACAAGGACCCTCTTTTCAAATAACAATATTCACAGTTCTACAGACTAGTACATGGACATGTATCTTGGACAAGGGCTACCATTCAAACCACTGCACTAAAAAATTGACTTTTAAGTCACTTGAATTAGTATTTATTCAGGTTCTTCAATAGGAGTAACATTTTATTTTTACATTTTCCAACCAGAATTTTATAAGGTGTCAGCTAATTTTAGGAGTTGTTAAAATGCTATAAAGTTGGTTTGCTTTTTTAACTTTCCAACATGGCATTAAGCAAATTATCAGCTCTTGAACAAATAGCACCTTAGAGATTCCAGATGCTGTACCGTATGATCTATGACTTATAAATGAAAAGTCATCCTACATGATTTTTAGTAAGATTTTTTAAGAACATCATGGCAGTGACATTAAGGGTTAAAGAAACAGTGTTGGACATTTTTAAGACACAGCATAAAAATATAGCTTTAAGGTAAGCTATATTAACTCCATTTAGACTTTTAATGGCTTTTTTTGTATAGCAATTAAATTTTGCTCTACTGTATTTGAGATTCATTAAATAAGACCTTGGATGCTTCAATAATATAATGACTATTTTATATTTTATTTTTGTTCTACTTACTTTTTTCATTTGGCAAACTCTTAGCCCTTCCTGGTTTTAGTAAATGTTTGTGTGTAACTTGTGTATTTCTATGGTATATGCCAGAAATGTGATCATTTAGTTTCTTTTTCTATAGAAATCATTCTACTAGATGTGAAGATATTCTCAATTCCTTTTCGCCATTAAAGTGTATTACTGTAAAAGAAAGAAGAAACAAAAACTATATATTATATAATTCTGTGCTTTATACAATTAAATGAGGTTTAATATGCAATTTTAAGTTCTCAATAAGTGTTAGCTATTATTTACTATCATCATCCGGTTGATTTTTAAAGACGTGTCTGTGTTCTCTTTCAGCATCATAAAGGTAAAGAAAGGGTTAGGGGCAGACTATGACCACCAGATCTGGTAAAACTATTTCATGCAGATGGATAAACTTCACTATTACAAAGCTCTCTGAAGGAGGTCCCTTTCTTCAACTTACTATTTAATTATTAATAATTTATACTATTGAGATTTCCCTTGCATTTTTGTAAGTTTAAAAAATATATATCCCATGGATTTTTAAACTGAAAGGCAATATTTTTTTCCTTTTTAAAATGAAAAGTCTATAATAAAAAATAAAGTAAAATAAAATGAAAAGTCTATATATTTGTAAAAAGTAGGAAATGAATTAATGCATCTTTAAACAGCAAAACTTAACTGACATCCACTTATCTATTTTTAGAACTCAGATATTTTCTTTTAATTCACTGGGACCCCAAATGTGAATTTCTATTAGTTAGATTATTCATAGGTACTCCAGACATTCTGATGCCTATCATTTCTAAAATTCTTTTTGTCCAATGATGGGAAATGGCCAAAAGGGTACATCTCCCTGCCTCCAGGCCAAGAGCGCACCCAGATCATTCTAATCAGATAGGCTGTTCATATGTAAACCTATAAAGGAACTCATGTACCTATAAATGACAATAAAATGTCAGCTTTGAAACAGGTTTTTAAAGTAGTTTACAGGAAAATCAAGGTATGGTTTATGAGAATGGAATGTTCTGTATGCTTGTGCCACAAACATGTCTAATCGTATTCATTTGTCATCTTTTGCCATTGGTTAAACTGTGCATTTGATCCAGAAATAAGTCAACAGATGTTTAAATGAGAAATATGTGTTGTGAAATTCAATCATTTGTATATAGTAAACAGGTTTTGTTAGCCCAAAGTTATAGCATTTGTAAAATATATTAGATTCTTTAAAGCACTGATCTCTAATTTCTTTTAATGAAAACTATGAACTCAGTGCTTCTAAAGGAAAATAATTTGTTAGCCAGTTTTCCAGGTCTCTAGCTGCTTTATACTTCCACTTGGTAGTCAGTATAGCCAATGATGCCTCTTTTCATTATAGAAACTACCCCTTCCCATCACTACAATAGTTCCCTTAAATATTAAGTATTCCACTTATAAGAAATTTGTAAGCTCTGATTGTGTTTCTCTGCAGGCTTATGTACCCGTTTTCATCTCACGAATTTTAGACAGTATTACATTTACAAATTATAAGTTATACCAAGGTTTAGCTAAAGTTTATGTCTCCTTAGCCAAACATATTTCTTTGATGATAGAGAGCGCTAGAGTGGGGTTGAATTAAATGACTCAAGCTTTTCATGAACTTCAAGTAAAAAGAATAGCAGTAGTACTTCTTGGGGTTCATTTGGATAGGACTGTGGAAAAGATACCTAACCTTTTTTTTTTTCCTTTTTATGAATTTTAATTTTTATTTATTTATTTTTAAGATGTTAATTTTAAGTAATTTTTACACCCAGTGTGGGGGGTCCAACTCACAATCCCACGATCAAGAGTTGCATGCTCCACCAACTGAGCCAGCCAGGTGACCCTATGAATTTTTATTTTTTTTAATTATGGCTTAATTTTATAAATAATTATGAATTTTTAACTTTAGATGTCATCTGAAAAATGTTATAGATTTATACCTACAAAATTATACATGAAGTAAAATTCCATATAGGTAAGTTCATTTTCCTTTACCGTTTTATAACTGAACCTAATTAATTGCCATGACTGACTCTTTCCTGTGAGAATTGACTCTCTGTAGCTCAGTTCTATGAACGATTCCCTGCTTTCTGTAATTCATTAATGTGTGGATGAATCTAAGATTTCCTTCTTGTCAGTTCCAAATGTGTAACATTGCTTGCCTTATTTCATTTTATTGTAAATGAGAACCAACATTATGAACTCTGTACTTTATAAAATACATCAAAAAACAAAAGAGATTTCCGAGATTATAGAGAAAAATATGTGTTCTGTTCACATTTCTCCTTGATGGAGGGTGGACTAGGATAAGAGTAATAGGAACTAAAATACCTCTCTAAATTTTCTCTGTGGTGTTTGTATGGAACCAAAAAAGATCCCAGATAGCCAAAGTAATGTTGAAAAAGAAAACTAACACTGGAGGTGTCACAATTCTGGACTTCAAGCTGTATTACAAAGCTGTAATCATCAAGACAGTATGATACTGGCATAAAAACAGACCCACAGATCAAAGGAACAGAATAGAGAACCCAGAAATGGACCCACAAATATATGGCCAGCTAATCTTTGACAAAGCAGGAAAGAATATCCAATGGAAAAAAGACAGTCTCTTCAGCAAATGGTATGAACCTGGACCACTTTCTTAGACCATACACAAAAATAAATTCAAAATGGATGAAAGACCTAAACATAAGACAAGAAGCCATCAAAATCCTAGAGGGGAAAACAGGCAACAACCTCTTTGACCTCAGCTGCAGCAACTTCTTTCTTGACATGTCTCCAGAGGCAAGGGAATTAAAAGCAAAAATGAACTATTGGGACCTCATCAAGATAAAAAGCTTCTGCACAGGAAACAGTCAGCAAAACTAGAAGGCAACTGACAGAATGGGAGAAGATATTTGCAAATGACATATCAGATAAAGGGTTAATATCCAAAATCTATAAAGAACTTACCAGACTCAATATCCAAAAAAACAAATAATCGAGTGAAGACATGGGCAAAAGGCATGAATAGACACTTTTCCAAAGAAGACATCCAGATGGCTAACAGACACATGAAAAGATGCTCAACATCACTTATTGTCAGGGAAATACACATCAAAACCATAATGAGATACCACATCACACCTATCAGAATGGCTAAAATTAACAACTCAGGCAACAACAGATGTTGGGGAGGATGTGGAGAAAGGGGACCCTTTTGCACTGCTGGTGGGAATGCCAACTGGTGCAGCCACTTTGGAAAATGGTATGGAGGTTCCTCAAAAAATTAAAAATAGAACTACCCTACGACCCAACATTTGCACTACTATGTATTTATCCAAAGGATACAGGAGTGTTGTTTCAAAGGGATACATGCATCCCAATGTTTATAGCAGCACTATCGACAATAGCCAAAATATGGAAAGAGCCCAATGTCCATCAACTGATGAATGGATAAAGAAGATATATATATATATATATATATATGCAATGAAATATTAACTGGCCATCAAAAAGAATGAAATCTTGCCATTTGCAACAACGTGGATAGAACTAGAGTGTATTCTAAGTGAAATAAGTCAGTCAAAGAAAGACAAATATATAATTTCACTCCTATGTGGAATTTAGGAAACAAAACAGATGAACGTAGGGGAAGGGAAGCAAAAATAAGATAAAAACAGAGAGGGAGTGGAGTGCCTGGATGGCTCAATCGGTTGAGCCTCCAACTTCGGCTCAGATCATGATCGCACAGCTCGTGAGTTCAAGCCCCGAGTTGGGCTCTGTGCTGACAGCTCAGAGCTGGAGCCTCCTTCAGATTCTGTCTCTTCCTCTTGCTCTCCCTCTCCCCCACTTGCACTCTGTCTCCCTCTCTCTCAAAAATAAATAAACATTAAAAAAAAAAAAACATAAAGGGAGACAAACCATAGGAGACTCTTAAGTCTCCTATGTTCAGAGAACAAACTGAGGGTTGCTGGAGAGGTGTCGGGTGGGGGGATGGGCTAAATGGTCAATGGGCATTTTAAGAAGGGTACTTCTTGGGATAAGTACTGGGTGTTATAATTAAGTGTTGAATCACTAAATTTTATTCCTGAAATCATTACACCATATGTAAACTAACTTGGATTTAAATTAAAAAAAAAAAAATTTTTTAATAAATTTTCCTTAAAGTTAGGTCAATATTCATTGAATCCTTGTGCATGACGCTGTAGAAGAATAAAAAAATTGAAATGTGATTTCTCTTTCCAAATAGCTGAAAGAATAAACATGTATACATATTTATATTTTAAAGCAAAATGCTGTATATCTTAAGGTGTCCATATTGGACTATGAACGTATCCATGTTAAGGGAGTATCAGGAATGACCGTTTAAAGGAGATTGCGTATGATACAAGCAATTAATGTATGAATTTTAACTTTTTTTTTTGGTTGAGGTATAATTAGCACACAGTGTTACATTAGTTTCAGGTAATTCTACATATTACTCAGTGCTCATTACGAGAAGTGTACTCTGAATCCTCTTTATCTTTTTCACCCATTTGATATGTAGATCTGAGAGAAAGACATTCCAAAAACTTTGTAAACCTATATACGGGAGGCAAAAAGAAAAAAATAAAGGATTGTCAGGAAACAACAGATAATTCAGTCACTTGATTTGGAGTGTTCAAGTAGGTAGGCGTAGTTTCATATTTTGGTAGGCCTAGAATGTCAGGAAAAAAGAGTTATAGTTACTCCAATGAGAAATGAGGGGTGACATGACAAAAATCATGTCAAAAATCACATTTAGAGTTAACTTGACAGTAATATTTGATATATATTCAGGGTAGTCCAAGATACCCCAAACAGTAGTTCCTAAAGTCTAGACGAGAGGCAACAATGGCCTCTATGAGTATGATGGCATAAAGAATAGATGGGAAACTTGGTTTTAGAAATGTAGCTGGAGGATGATGAATGATGGAGCTTTTTCTACCCTTCTCTCTACTCACGCATAGAGAAGAAATATTTGATATGTCTGGACCACATTCTTTTTTTTTTTTTTAATTTTTTTTAACGTTTATTTATTTTTGAGACAGAGAGAGAGCATGAACGGGGGAGGGTCAGAGAAAGGGAGACACAGAATCTGAAACAGGCTCCAGGCTCCGCGCTGTCAGCACAGAGCCTGACGCGGGGCTTGAACCCACGGACTGCGAGATCATGACCTGAGCCGAAGTCAGCTGCTTAACCGACTGAGCCACCCAGGCGCCCCTCTGGACCACATTCTAAGACACAGTTTGAGCCACATTTCTAATTGGGTGGTCTCTAGCTAAAAGGTCACAATCTTGAGTACATCTTCCTGTGACTGAACAAAGCAGAAGGTTGGGCTCACTTGCACCTCTTTTCCATCTTCTGCAATATATATACTCTAATGTAACCTCTAGGGGCCCACCCAGTGTTAAGATGGGATTGGGGCTTAGTGGGCTATCTTAAACCTATCACGTTCTCTATCCCTGTCTACCAGAAACCTCTGAATTGGGGTTTTACTATAAGTTCAGCTATTAACATAGTCTTATTTCCCATTTGCTACTCCCTCTGTACCTGTGCTTTCAAGAACATCTTGGTGAGAGATGCTTATTTTAATGAAGCATTGGGCATTTCTTGGATTTTCCCAGATATCATCCAATAGCACTCAATCCCACTATCATCACAAACAAGTAGATCCTATAGTCTGCATGCATTAGAGGCGATATAGTTAAATATATATATTAAGATTACTTTTTCTGGAGATAAATTGCCTAGGTTATGATACTGGGCATATTGTTACCAGGTGCTTGACTTTGGGAAAGTTTTTTAGCCTCTCTGTGTCTCAGTTTTGTCATGTATAAAATAAAGAAAATAATAGTAATATAATTGTGAGGATTAAATGCATGTTTGACATAATGTTTGTCACATAAACATTACTAAATACTAGCTATTGTGGTTATTACTAGATTTGGTAACTGACTAGACTTAAGTGTGTCTTTGGAGAGTTTACCAAATTTACTGAGTAGTTGAGATAACAACTTAAAAGAAGAATCATTTCTTCTTCAGAAAGCAGAAGTGATTCATGGGTGAGTGAAGGTTATGATTTTGATTTAGGACTTGAAGTTCTAGGCACCTTTCATGTATAAAAATACAGTAGATAAATGGGAATAAAGATCTCAAGCCTAGAGGATGATTTCAGCCTAGAGATAAAGATTTGTGATATGTCGACATTGCTAAAACTTACAGTAAGAACTCTGAAATTTGGGAAGGGATTTAGTAAGTACTGAATAGTTGCTGTGGGGCAGATACTGTGCTAAATGTTTTGAGGGTTTTATTCCTTCTTTGAGTAATTTTATTCTCAATTTTATTTCTCACAAATGCTGTTTTTATAAGGGAGGAAATGAAGGCTGAAGGGAGTTTTCTTAAAATGTCTTAGCTGGAATCTACAAACCAGTGACTTCAGAAGGATTGCAGGATATGGGGTCATTATTGAAAGAAGCCAGTTGTGTTTCTGTATACTAGCAACAAGCAGTTGAAAATTGGAAATTAAAAGTTCTTAAAAATCTCATTTGTAGTAGCATCAAAAATATTAAAAAATATTAAATACTTAAAAATATTAAGTATTTAAGTATAGTATAAGTATTTAAGTATAGTATATACTTAAATATTAAGTATTAATAGTATTAATATTAATAATTAGTATTAATACTTAGTATTAAGTATTAAGTATTTATAGTATATACTTAAATATTAAGTATTAAGTATTTAAGTGTAGTATGAGTATTACGTAGGTATAAATACTTTAAAAATATTAAAAACTTAAAGATGAAATAAATTAAGAAGCAAGCACAAGCTGTATACTGAAAACTAGTAAATATTGCTGAGAAAAAGTAATGCAGACTTAAATAAGTGGAGAGATAAACCATGTTTATAGAATGAAACAGTCAGTGTTGGTAAAGTATCAGGTGTGCCCAAACTGATTAACAGATTAAGTGCAATCCTGATGAAAAAGTAAGCAAGTTGTTTGTTTGTTTTTGTAGAATTGACAAGCTAACCTAAAATATGCATGGAAATTCACAGACCCAGAATATCCAAAACAGTTTTTAAGAAGAATGAAAGTGCCAGGGTAATTCAAGGAATTGTTGAATTCAACATGCTGGAATATTTTTATATCCATATACAAGAAATTGAACCTCAACCCTTACCTCACATAAAATACAAAAATTAATTTGTAATCACTTATAGATCTAAATACAGGAAGTCAGACTTAGAAAACTAGAAAAAGCAGGGGCACCTGGGTGGCTCAGTCGGTTGGGCGTCTGACTTCGGCTCAGGTCATGATCTCACAGTTTGTGAGTTCGAGCCCCGCGTCAGGCTCCATGCTGACAGCTCGGGGCCTGGAGCCTCCTTCTGATTCTGCATCTCCCTCTCTCTCTGCCCCCCCACCCCCACTCATGCTCTGTCTCTTTCTCTCAAAAATAAGCAAACATTAAAAAAAATTAATTAAAAAAAAGAAAACTAGAAAAAGCATAAGAGAAAATCTTAGTAACCTTAAGTTAATCAAAGATTACATAGACACACACACACACAAAGATTACATAGACACAGAGAGCGTGAACCATAAAGAAAAAACTTTTGTTACATTGGATTTCATCAAAATAAGAATATTTTGTTCTTCTGATAAGAAAGGAAAAGGCAAGCCACAGACTTGAGAATATTTGCCAAATACACATGTGATAAGTATCCAGATATTCTTACAACTCAAGAAGACAAACTGCCTGCCTTAAAAAAAATTTTTTTAATGGCCAAGGGTTTGAATAGGTACTTTACAAAAGAAGAAATGTAAATGACCAATAAGCAAAATAAAAGATGCCCAACATCAGGGAAAATGAAGACTAAAATCGCAATTAGATACCACTACAACTACTAGAATGGCTAGATTTTAAGACTGATACTACCAGATGTTGGCAAGATCGTGGATCAGCTGGACCATCCATTGCTTGTATGAATGCATAACCCGTACAGTCACTTTGGAAAACAATTTGGCAGTTTTATGATATACTTATTGTATGATCCAGCGATTCTATTTCTATTTACTTACCCAAGAGAAATAAAAACATGTCCACACAGGAATTGTATGTCAATGCTTTTTGGTAGCTTTATTCATAATGGCCCCAAACTGAAAACAACCCAACGTGCATCAGCTAGCGAATGAATGAACAAATTTTGGCACATACCATCGTGGACTACTGCTTAGCAGTAAAGAAGAACAGACTACTCATACATGCAACAACATGGATTAATCTTTTAAAAGGCACTTTGTTGAATGAATGAAGCAGACACAAAAGATTACATACTGTTTGATTTCATTTATGTGACATTCTAGAAAAAGCAAAACTAATGACAAAGCAGATCAGTGGTAGCCAGGAACTAGAGGTAGGATGAAGGAATTGACTTCAAAGCAGCACAGAAAATCTGGGGGAGATGATGGAAATGTTCTGTATCATGATTGTTGTGGTCACAGTTACGTGACTGTAGACATGTTGTCAAAATTCATAGACCTGTATGTACACTTACAAGTGGTGAATTTTACATATGTAAATTATATCCCAATAAAGCTTTTAAGTGAGGGGAAAAAAAGAATAGGCAGTGGATGGTTGTGCCAATATTCAAATCTCTACTTTTATGGCAGGGGTGGGAGGGTAAACCAAAAAAATCATTAAAAATTTAAGATCTCGGGGCGCTTGGGTGGCTCGGTCGGTTGGACGTCCAACTTCAGCTCAGGTCATGATCTCACAGTCTGTGAGTTCAAGCCCCGCGTCGGGCTCTGTGCTGACAGCTCAGAGCCTGGAGCCTGCTTCGGATTCTGTGTCTCCCTCTCTCTCTGCCCCTCCCCTGCTCATGCTCTGTCTCTCTCTGTCTCAAAAATAAATAAAAACATTTAAAAAAAAATTTTTTTTAATTTAAGATCTCTGTTTTCAGATGACTTTTGAAAATGGAAACTAGCTTACAAGAGGTTAAATTGTGAAGATACAGAAGCAGCAACTGTAAACAAATGGGTAAAGGGGTGAGGGACCATTAGCTTAACAGGATAGGATAGCTTAACAGAGTTAGGTAAAAGTTGAGCTTTTTACTCTTTTTTAGGACACGGGATTACTAAGCATGTTTGTGAGCAGAAGAGAGGCACTTTGAAAGGAAAAGTTTGAAAACGTAATCAGGAAGTGATCATTGAGAAGTTAAAGTGTTGCAGTATCAAGAGGTTAAATGGAGGGGCGCCTGGGTGGCTCAGTCGGCTGAGCGGCCGACTTCGGCTCAGGTCATGATCTTACGGTCCGTGGGTTCGAGCCCCACGTCGGGCCCTGTGCTGACAGCTCAGAGCCTGGAGCCTGTTTCGGATTCTGTGTCTCCCTCTCTCTGACCCTCCCCCATTCATGCTCTGTCTCTCTCTGTCTCAAAAATAAATAAACGTTAAAAAAAAAAAATTTAAAAAAAAAAGTTAAATGGAGAATTGTGATCCTTGAATCAGAGAAGAAGTGTTATATAGGAGTGTAGGAAAAGAAAGGAAAATAGGGTAAAAAGAGGTTTTTCCTCAAGGAGCGCCTTCATGGCTCAGTTGGTTGAGCTTCTGACGTGGGCTCAGGTCATGATCTCAGAGTTTGTGAGTTCAAGCCCTGTATCAGGCTTGCTGCTGTCAGTGAAGAGTCTGCTTCAGATCTTCTGTTCCCCCCTGTCTCTCTCTTTGTCTCTCCCCCCGCTCCTGCTCACATTTCCTCTCTCTCAAAAATATATAAAACATTTTCAAAAAACTTTTTAAAAATATAAGAGGTTTTGAGTTAGAAGGGAACCAGAAGGAACCTTTGCTGGGTAGATACTGATCTCAATGACGAGAAAGCCAAATAAGAATGAAGTGGGCTCTGAATGATCTGAAAGACTTAATAAAAAACAACAATTTTTAGAACAACCAGTAGAGAGAATATAGTGGCCTAATAGATGTGAATAAATTTATTCTAAGCAGCAGTAAGAGCCAGGTCATGGGCTTGATCAGCATGCTGTCACTAATGTTCTGCAGCTTCTTTTAATTCAAATCAGAGATTGACAATGCAAACCAGAGGCAGACCAAATCCAATCTGCCATCTGCTTTTCTGCAACTTGCAGGCTAAGAATGGTTTTTGTATTTTTTAGTTATTAGGAACAAAATCAAAAGAAGAAGAATACATCATAATGCATGAAAATTATACTAACTTCAAATATTAGTGTCCATAAAGTTTTATTGAAACACAACTATACTCATTGGTTTATATATATACACTCGGCTTTTGTGCTAACAAGTGCACAGGTGGGTTGTTGCAACAGAGACCATATGGCCTATAAAGCCTAAAATTTTTACTCCTCTGGCCCTTTATAGAAAGACTTTGCTGCCCCATTTATCTAAAGCATTCATGCCAGCTTTTCAACAGCTGAAATTAAGTAGCAGTGTTCACTAACCAGTTATCCATCTCTTCCTCTACAACCATTCACAGGTCTTAGTAGATAGGTCACCATTTATAGAGTCCTTCCCAGGTATCAGCAGTGCTGTTTCCCATGTTGAGGAAATGGAAAAGTATATGACTTTGAAGACAGTTCTGCTTCCTGGTAAGGCTAACTTAACATTCCACCAACTGGGAGAAAATCAAATTCTATGCATCTAAAATTTCCATATTTTAAACAATTAAAACTTATCACTGTTCATAGGCAAACATATGAAACATGATGGGACATTTTGGCTAGACTGAAAAATGGAACTGTTTGGCCAAAAAAAAGCATGTAAGGTCACTTATCATTTTTCCCACAACCAGCTTTATTGTTTTTGTTTTTGTTTTTGTTTTTTAAGGAATCTTTAAGGAATTCTTGAATATTTCATTTTATTCAGCAACTACTAACATAGTACTTAACTGTACCAGCACTTTTAAGTATTTTACTAATATTAACTCATTTAATCTTCTTATGATAAGATTGTTATTATCCCCATGTTACAGATACACAAACTGAGACAGGTAGTAAGGGGCAGGTGTAGAATTTGAACCCACACATCTGGCTTCAGAATCCTTGCTTACTTGAGTTACATGTAAACATGTAAAATTACATTATGTAAACAAACTCTTCAGTCTCATCACATGAACCTTCAAGATCACCTGAGGCACTTTCTGAATTGTCTTACACAGTTTTCCAAAACACGTCACCTTTACTGCTTCTTAAAATTTTTCACTGACTCCCTTGGTGATACTGTCACTGAATTTTTATCTTTAGCCACAACTATCCATTCAAATAAAAAAAAATTTGTTTCTTCTTTTGGTATGTTTGTGATCTTCAGAATGTGATTGACTTAGATATCTTTTGAAAGTAATCTTTAAAGCCTGTTTCCAGTGTAGTTGTAAAGCTGCATCCTAGAAATATTTATGAAATCAATGCGAAATGTCTTTGTTTTCGTGTTTATAGATTCCTTCAAATGAACAGTATCAGCATTCAGAATTTGCGTTGATTATGGTCTTTGCAAGCCAGTGTGTCTTCCCTAAAAAGTATTTTATTTTTCAAGATAAAGTAGTTGAGAGAATACTCAGATTTTATAAGAACTCAAAAAAGTGACACCCTTTTTGTCTTAAGAATAATTTTGAAGGAAAAGCTTTATCTTACATTCACTCCTAATTGGTAAGACACAGAGCCAAAGCAAAGGGAAATAACCTCTCAACTTCCTTCTGTGACAGCCATAACACCCTCTAATGACCTTCAACCCTCCTTAAACTTCTGACCTAACACACAGGTTTTCCTCTGCCCAGGTAGAGCCTTTGTGTGTTTTATTCTTTTTGTGGGAGCCCTCACCTGTTTTCTTCTCTATTCACCTTTCAGTCATGTTCTTTGTCTCTAGTCTCTTCCTCCTGTAGCTGTCTCTGTCCATATGTACTTGCCAATGGTGTGTTGTGAAACATTGTGTGTGGGTTTTGGGTACATGCTTTATTTTAACTTTGTTAAAATATTTTTTTCTTTCTTGGATACAGTATGTTAAGGTGTAAGAACCCAGAAATTTGAGGCAGTCTTGGATGCAAACTCCAGCATTACTACTTAGTTGGGCAAATTAATTAACCTTTCTGAGTCATTTTATTTCTAAAAAGAATAATCCTAAATTCTATGTTAGAGTTTTAGAGATGGTTACATGAAAAGAAAAATACATATACATGGAAAGCAAATATAAATCTAAGGCACTGCAGTGTTCGGTGCCTTTCCTTTGTATTGATCTCTACACATGCTGACAAGCCATACCAGTTCACATTTTTTCTTCATAAATGCCTTTAGGGTTCTGTGACCACAGGTCCCTCAACCACTTCTTTGGATCTTGGTTACAAAAGCAAGTGAGAGAAAAGGAAGAGACAGGGCAATAATAAAAGCACCAATTTTCTACCAACCTAGAAAGGAGGAGCAATAGTTTTTGAGATGGGGAAGCATAGGAACTGTGTAGGGAGAAGAGTGAGGGCTAAGAAAATATTTAAGAGGAAAAGGCATTTCTTCAAAATAATAATTGTAAGATGTTAAAATGTTAATATTTTCATTCAATTACTATTTATTGAGTTTCTTTGATTATGTTGGGTACTTTATTATTTCATTTTTATCCTGAATGTATGCATGTAGCCATAAATAGATTGCTAAATAGATACGTTGGGATGTAGACATTTTCCAGAATTTTATAAGCGTTCTCATTTGATAAATAACTATAGAAAATAAAAATCTGATTATAACATGATATGTGTTAACTAACTGTGTAAACTGGTATAATAGTATATTTTGTATCTGCTTATTTGAAAATCCCAAGGTAGTAGTTTACAGAAAAACTAATAAGCAGTTGTTTAGTCCATTAAGCCTGATGAGAGAAATTTAGAGATGGGGAAGTACACCTAACAAAGTGATGTAGTTCTTTTCATTATTGTCTTATGTTTTCTTCATTCTGTTTTACATGCCCTCATGATAGACCTCGTTATATTCTTGTGGGTAAGCTAGTGAGTTGCGCTTACATTCCTAAAATTGTGTGTACATTTGGACACTACTTTAACTCATTACAAATCTTAGGTATATCTCACTGTCATATCACACTGACTTTGCTTCCTCTTTTGCATTTGTTTTTAAAATGTTTTTAAAATGTTGTCATGTCTCCAACACGTTAGTCATTAACCAAACTGTACAGTGTTAGAAACTTTAATCTTTTTTGTAGTTCAGTTATACCTATCCTATAATCATTTTGGTTTCTTTTTTCTTCACTCCCTATAATTTGTTTTCATCCTACACTGACACCTAAACCTGGAAATAATCATGTTGATCCACTGGTTTTGTCATACTTCAGAAAAGACTACCCCTTATCCAATTAATTTATGATACTTTAGTGTTTTTTACCCTGGCTTGAACATATTTAGTAATTTAAACTGTATGACACCTAAAAATGGTTAATAGGACTTCATTCTTTAATTCTGTAAACATTCATTAAAAGCTTGTGATATATACCAAGTGATATACTAGATCCTAAGAATCCAAAGGTGCATTAAACAACAGTCTTGAACTTGAGTAACTTACATTTTTTTTAATTGTACAAGGCACTGTGTGAGTGAGCATTTTACTTATATTAGCCATTTTATCACTCAGAACTCAACATTCCCAAGTCTGTCCTCGGGGATTTTGATTCAGTAGGTCTAAGTCTAAGGTAGAGTCATGACATCTAGAGTTCTTAGAAGTTCCACAAGGAGTTCTGTTGGTTATCCTTGGTTGGTGGAGATAAAATGAAGCTTAGGGTCATGCTCACCCTTGGAAAAGAGAAAGTCTTGCTAATGGTTCAGCTCGACCCAGGACTCTGGTTTCTAAATCCCTATTCAGGAGTTTCCTAGAATCCTCATGGAATTCTGTATCCTCTCAGAATAGTTTTGTGTTAATATTTGTAGTGTTTGCCTGGTGTTTTTCAAGTCTTTATTTAAATTCTGCTTTGTTAACATATATGGTAAAATTGGTTTCAGGTGTAGAATTTAGTGACTTATCACTTACATATAACACTCAGTGCCATCACAATAAGTGCCCCCCTTAATACCCATCACCCATTTGGCCCATTACCCCACCCACCTCCCTCCATCAACCCTCAGTTTGTTCTCTATAGTTAAGTCTCTTATGGTTTGCTTCCCTCTTGCTTTTTATTCCCTTTCCCCTCTATTCATCTGTTCTGTGTTTTTTTTTTAATTCCACATATGAGTGAAATCATACAGTATTTGTCTTTCTATGACTGGCTTATTTCAGTCAGCATACTACACTCTAGCTCTAACCACATTATTGCAAAAACGCTTTCATTATTTTTTATGGCAGAGTAATACTCCATATTGTGTGTGGGGGTGTGTGGGTGTGTGTGTACGTACACGCATGCATACCGCTTTATCCATTCATCAGTCAGTGGACATTTGGACTCTTTCCATAGTTTGGCTACTGTTGATAATGCTGCTATAAACATTGGGATGCATGTATCCCTTCGAATCAGTATTTTGTATTCTTTGGGTAAATTCCTGGGTCTTAGGGTGGTTCTATTTTTAACTTTTTGAGGAACCTCCATGCTGTTTTCCAAAGTAGCAACACCAGTTTACATTCCCACCAGCAGTGCAAAAGGGTTCCTCTTTCTCCACATCCTTGCTAACATCTGTTGTTCTCTGTGTTGTTAATTTTAGCCATTTTGACAGGCGTGACGTGGTATCTCATTGTGGTTTTGATTTGTATTTCCCTGATAATGAGTGATGTTGTGCATCTTTTCATGTGTCTGTTAGCCATCTGGATGCTTTCTTTTGAAAAAGTGTCTACTCATGTCTTTTGCCCATTTCTTCACTGGATTTACTTGTTTTTTGGGTGTTGAGTTTGATAAATGTTATATAGATTTTGGGTACTAACCCTTTATCAGATATGTCATTTGCAGATATCTTCTCCATCAGTTGTCTATTTTAGTTTTGCTGATTGTTTCCTTCGCTGTGCAGAAGCTTTTTATCTTGATGAAGTCCCAGTAGTTCGTCTTTGCTTTTGTTTCCCTTGCCTCCAGAGATGTGTCTAGTAAGAAGTTGCTGCGGCTGAAGTCATGAAGGTCGCTGCCTGTATTTTCCTCTAGGAATTTGATTGTTTCCTGTCTCACATTTAGATCTTTCATCTGTTTTCAGTTTATTTTTGTGTATGGTATAAGAAAGTGGTCCAGGTTCATTCTTCTGCATGTTGCTGTCCAGTTTCCCCAACACCATTTGCTGAAATGACTGTCTTTTTTCCATTGGATGTTCTTTCCTGCTTTATCAAAGATTAGTTGACCATACAGTTGTGGGTCCATTTCTAGGTTTTCTGTTCTGTTCCGTTGGTCTATGTATCTGTTTTTGTGCCGGTACCATACTGTCTTGATCACTACAGATTTGTAACATAGCTTAAAATCCAGAATTGTGATGCCTCCAGCTTTGTTTTTTGTTTTTGTTTGTTTGTTTTTTTCAAGTTTGCTTTGGCTATTCATGGTCTTTTGTGGTTCCATACAAATTTTAGTATTGTTTGTACTAGCCCTGTGAAAAATGCTGATGGTATTTTGATAGAGATGCATTAAATAGGTAGATTGCTTTGGGTAGTATAGACAGTTTAACAATATTTGTTCTTCCAATGCATGAGCATGGAATGTTTTCCATTTCTTAGTGTCCTCTTCAGTTTCTTTCAGAAGTATACTTTTCAGAGTATAGATCTTTTACCTCTTTGATTAGGTTTATTCCTACATATCTTACAGTTTTTGGTACAGATGTGAAGGGGATCGATTCCTTGATTTCTCTTTCTGCTGCTTCAATGTTGGTGTATAAAAATGCAACAGATATCTGTACATTGATTTTACTCCTGCGACTTTTCTGAATTCATGTTTCAGTTCTAGTGATTTTTTGGTGTAGTCTTGCATTTTCTACATGTCATTTGCGAGTAGTGAAAGTCTGACTTCTTCCTTGCCAATTTGGATGCCTTTTGTTTCTTTTTGTTGTCTAATTGCTGAACCTAGTACTTCCAGTACAATGTTAAATAACAATGGTGAGAGTGGACATCTCTGTGTTGTTCCTGACTGTAGAGAAAAAGCTCTGTTTTTCCCCATTGAGGATATTAGCTGTGGGTCTTTTGTGTATGGCCTTTATGATCTTGAGGTATGTTCCCTCTATCCCTACTTTGATGAGGGTTTTTATCAAGAAATGATCCTATATTTTGTCAAATGCTTTTTCTGCATCTATTGAGAGGATCATATGGTTCATATGCTTTCTTTTATTAATGTGGTGTATCATGTTGATTGATTTGTGAATATTGAACCAGAGCTGCAGCTTTAAATGGAAGTTGGTCTAAATAAATATCTTTTACAACTGTGGTAAATTGATTTCCTTTTTTGAGCTATATATTATGGAAAACTATGATTGGCCTCCATTCTATTGTTCATACTTGATACTAGTCCATAAAAGCATCCTCTAAAAGCACCTTTTCTTGTGACTTTTTTTCTTAGAGTGGTTTTAGGTTCACAGCAAAACCAAGAAGAAACTACAGAGATCCTATAACTATTTTGGATTCCGTGTTATATATTCTGATTTTTTTAATGTACCCTAACATTCTGCAGTATATATTAAAGGCAGCAGGAAATAGTTTGAGTGCTGTCAAGCACTGATGTAATAAATACTCTTGGTTCGGAGGATGATTCAAGCTCAGTTTTAAGTGTTTGTTGTCACGTTGCCACATAAGGCAAAATAGCTACCCATACAAACACTATTATAAAATATTTCTCTCTAATTTTATCTCATGCATGCTTTGATTTATTTTAAGGCAACATTCCTCTCATTTATTTCACTTAAGTACTTTTATCCTCACATACCTGCAGTACCTATTTTTTGCCTTTATAAGATGGCCAAATATTACCACATATTGTTTATTAATGACATTACATATTTTATTTGATCATGATATGATAGATGCATTGAATTACTCTAAATGCATGCTTGAAATTCTTATAAATCCATGGTGCAGTTGTTAAACATACTCAGCGTTTTTAACCCAGCAAAAAAAGATTTCTCACATGCATGTAAGAATTAGTTTGTAAGCCAAAAATGACAGATGTAGTATTACAGCTGAGCAGTGAACTTGCTGAAGAAATCATCTAAATGGCAGAAACATTTGGAGAAATACCCAAGTGCCTTTTAAATTCCTTTCTCTTGTCCTATAGTAACCAGTGTTCCAACAATGATGATTATTTTTATAAATTTTCTCTATCTGCTTTCTTTTCAATTTAGAAAATTTAACAATTGAAAGGAAAAGATCAGAATTACCAGAACTCTGATTCTCTATAATTTTATATGCATATTTTTGAACTTAAGTAATTACTCTCCTGATTTTTATTAAAAATAGTTGTGATTCGGTATCAAGGAATATATTTTAAAATTTACTGGTAGCGAGATGACAAAAAGTGGGAGAAAGTAGTTGCTGGAACAAATAACAATAATGCAAAAAAAATCTCTAAAATAACATTTTCTATTTTGATATCAATGAAAAGAAAACAATTTCAGATAAATAATATGTACAAATTGTCATGGGGTTTGTTTGCTTTAGGGTTTTTGTTTTTTGTTTTTTGTGTGTTTCAGGGGTTTTGGAGCATTTTGGTTTTTGGTTTTTGTTTTGTTTTGTTTTGCTTTCGCTTTTTTGAAGTACCCATTAAGTACTGTAAATTGGGTATTAGAACACCAGTTCTTGGGATCAGAGATCTCTCATACAGTTTCAGGATATTAAAAAACTAACCAACCAAGACTTACTCTACTAGACATTGATACTACATACTTCATACCTTACTTGGTTAATAACACTTTATTATGAGAAGTAAAATATATCTGAACCAGAATTATTTATATTGAAAGTAGATAATGTTTCATTTTTTTAAATTTGCCTATATCAAAGACTTTTGAGTTGCCGTTAGGAAAATTACTTTTAAGTCAAAAAAAAATCATGTAATATAAAAACAACTTTTACAACAACTTCCCTTTTCCCAGATATCTTTACCTACAGTGGTACCATTTTTTTTTTTAAGATTTATGCTTTTTCTTTTCTTTTTACATAAATGTGAGTATCCTTATATGATTTTAGATATATTCATAGTACATGTCTAAATATGTATGTTAAGTAATGAGTCAAGTTTATATATTAAGCTTATTTTTATTTTTATTTTTTGAGAGAGAGATAGAGAGCAAGCCAGAGAGGGGCAGACAGAATGGGAAACAGAATCCCAAGCAAGTTCCATGCTCTAGCACAGAGCCCGAAGTGGGGCTCAAACTCAAAAACTGTGAGATCATGATCTGAGCCAAAATCAAGAATCAGATGCTCAACCAACTGAGCCACCCAGGTGCCCCAAGTTTATATGTTTTAAAGAAACACATTAGAACATATGGATCCAAAAGAGAATATCCTCTACTAAAACAGGCATATTTGGGGCCCCTACACTTTTCCCAGCCATCCTGGCATTGCTCAGTAGGGTTACTTCATAGTCCTTGCAGCAGCCCTTAACTGTAAAGGCCTTATTCTCCTTCAAAGATATATTTTGTTTTGAAAATTCAGAGTAAAACCATTGCATTAGGTGGGCGAATAAACTGGGTGCTACTATTTGGTGTGAAAAATGAGGTAAGAAATTAGGGAGAATTTAAATGTCTAACAATAGAGAAATACTCAACGGAAAATTATGGGGCCAATACTACTTATGAAAGGGGTTTAGAAGCATAGAAGCCTTTTAAGTTCTATCAGTGAAAACAAGGACCTCAAACTATATGAAGGTGTGATTTACATATATAATGTGCATAGTAAACATTTTATGTATGAGAATATCAAAGATTGGTGAGGATGTGGAGAAACCATATTTCATACACTTTTGGTCATGTTTCAATACTATATGGCTATTTGGAGAAAATTGGGTAAAATCTATGAAAATTTAAAATCCTTTCACCTAGGGGCACCTGGGTGGCTCAGTCAGTTAAACGCTTGACTTCAGCTCAGGTCATGATCTCACTGCTCGGCTCGTGAGTTCGAGCCCCATGTTTATGCTGACAGCTCAGAGCCTGGAGCCTGCTTCGGATTCTGTGTCTCCCTCTCTCTCTGCCCCTGCCCGGCTCATACTCTCTCTCTCTCTCTCTGCCCCTCCCTAGCTCATACTCTGTCTCTCTCTCCTTCAAAAATAAATAAACATTAAAAAAAAAATAATTTAAATCCTTTGACCCAACAATTCTACTTCATGATCTGTCTCCTAGAAAAACATTTACTTGTGCATGGGAAGCATTATTTAGGATAGTCTTGAAAGCACTGTATGTAATAAAAAAATTGGAAATAATCTGAACATTCATCAGTTTAGAATTAAATAAATGGATTGAAATTAAATAATCTGTCTGCATTGTGGTCACCTCTATAGCAAATGAAAGGAATGAAGTACAGACAGGGAAAGATCCCAGAACATATTCTTAAGTGAAAAAAATAATTTATAGAGTATTTGTGACATGATGCCATTTTTTTAATAAATAAAAAGAAAAAAAGAGACCGATATATCCTTCTGTGTATAATACATGTGCATTGTTTTAAAAAAAACTCTGGAAAAATACACAGAAAACTGGTAACAGTGTTTATCTCTAAAAGGAGAAATGAAGTTGAGAGTGGTGATGAAAAGATCTTTAATTGTTATTTGTAATATCTGAAACTTTCACTCTGAAGAATGGATTTGATAAAGTACTTACAGAATTGAAGATAAATTTGAAAATTTTTAATTGTGCAGAAAAGATGAGAAGGAAATATATAAAAATTTAAACAGCAGTTACCATTATGAGCTTATAAATGATATTTTCCTCCTATTATTATGTAATCAGTACAAAAATTAAAAAGACATTTTTAAAAAGACACAGGTTATAAACAGTGAAAAGACATTTCTTATGTAGCTTATTAATTACCTAAGTATAAAAATGAAACAGTAACAGAATTGTTTGTTCAAATAAGTATCTGTTTCCTAGCCCTGTAAAATAGTTGCACTCATCCTGATTATCACCAGTTCATTTGTTAAAAACTGGGTCCTCTTTCTTTTATTTATTTCTTATTTTTTATTTTTTTAGAGAGAGAGTGCATATGCACGAACACATGCACATGATCAGGGGAAAAGCAGAGAGAGAGAGAGAGAGAGAGAGAACGAGAGAGCATCTTAAGCAGACTCCACACTCAGCACAGAGCCTGATGCGGGGCTCAATCCCACAACCCTGGGATCATGACCTGAGCCAAAATCAAGAGTAGGATGCTCAACCCTGAGCCATCCATGCTCCCCGCCTCTTTCTTTTAATTGCAATTCATGTAGATTAGACTCTAATAAATCCATTAGTGTAGTTTTGGTGCATAATTTTAACTACTGGTTTAAGTTACCAAGTTTCAAATAGGAGTGAACGACTTCTTTTGCCTTCATATATTTGATATCCTATCTCTTCTTTAAACAGAAAGTGTCTATATTATATAAATTTTAAATATGATGTACGGCCCGTAAATGTTTTCTTATTAATCAATTAGTTAAATTTTAGTGAACCTAATATGCTTGTCTTTACTCAAATATCACCTTAACAGAGAAATGCCTTCCCTGCCCAACCTCTTTAAAATAGGACCACCACTAATATCAATATCATTCCCTATTCCCTCACTCTACATTATTATTACAATTAGAATTTATTAGCATTATCACCCTCCACTTGTTTATCTCCCACCATTAGAATGTAAGTTCTTTGAAGAATAGTGATGCTATTTGTGGTTCGCTGGTACCTAATAATTGATACCTAACACAGTTAGGTGCACAATAAATATTTTTAAGTGAATTAGGTATTGATGAATGAAATATTTTGGTTAATGCAAAGTTAACCCTATATAAAATAGCAATTTTAAAAGAAGAAATTTAAAATATACTTTTGTAAAAAGAATCATGTCTTCTTGTGCCTCATACTCCGTATGCTTTAAATACATAGTTGGTAGAACACTAGTTAATGTAATATTAGATATAGATCTATAAATATATACAGATATATAATGTTGAGAACCAGAAAAAAAAAAAAACCAACTTTAGACATAATGGAAAACTTAGTGGTTTTGTATCTTTAACCTAAGGCAATTAGCTTTTCCTCAGCCACAGAAGCAGAAAATCCAAGCAACAGTTTTATCCCCCATTCTTAATTCAAGTAAGTGAATCTTAGAGTTTGGTTAATTACTCAGTAATTTATCCAGAGGCATTTTGAACATGTGATACAGGTCTACAAATGCGTGTGGTACAAGTCTAGAAACACAACCAAGGGGCACCTGGGTGGTTCAGTCGGTTAAGCATCCGACTTCGGCTCAGGTTATGATCTCATGGTTCATGGGTTCAAGCCCCGCATTGGGCTCTGTGCTGGCAGCTAAGAGCCTGGAGCCTGTTTAGGATTCTGTCTCTCTCTGTCTGTCTCTCTCTCTCTGCCCCTCCCCAGCTTATGCTCGCTCGCTCGCTCTCTCTCTCTCAAGAATAAACATTAAAAAAAATTTTTTTTAAGAAAAAAAAAGAAACACAACCAAAATTCTCTGTAAAAAGAATGAAAATGAGTCTTACCCCTGGGAATTATAAATAGCAGGCACAAAAGTAGTTAAGGTATGGATTAGTTATTAGCTCCACCAAAATGAGTAATTTGAAAAGGAACTGAACATCAACTCACTGAGGCCTTATTAACAGAACAAGCAGAAAGAGGAATCTGAGACAGCAAAGTAAACTGGGATTTGTAGCCCACCTGTGTGGGCAAGATGGCTTCTCAGGTGATTAGAGAGGTCAGCTTCTGCCCTTGTCAACTTCCATTTCCCACAGCAAATTCCACCAAAGCCTTCCTATCTGGAGATTCGGGTCCCACCTCTGTTTCAAAGCACTCCTCTTACATGTAGCAAGTTAATCAGCAGTCTCAGCCCCCTTGGCTTGTGAAATATAGAATTAGATTATCCCCCTCGCACAAAGGATGCAGGGGTCCAGTCATATGACTGTTTGCTCCCATGTCTTCCTCTGAGCCCCACAGTATATTCTCTGTATTGACCCAGACTACCTTTCAGTCCTTTCTCTCAGTTAATCTGCCTAATGCCTGACTCCTAAAAATCCTTCCCTGAACCCTTGCCAGTAACTGGAAATCCTATTACTTTGCTTAGTGTCTTTTGCCAATCTTCCTTGTGCAGGTTTTACTTCCTGTACTCTTTCTCTGCACACAGCTGTCCTCTGGCACGCAGACAGATGCTTGCCTCAATGGTTGCTCCACCCTCCCTCCAGATTGAACAAGCTTTCAAAATTTCTTAATGGAAGGACCACTTCCTGGTCCTGGTAATTATAGGAACCTCATGACTGAATACAATCTATTTTGGATATTTTGCCTTAGAATGGCTATCTATCAAATGAGATTAGATAATGATTCCGAATCAATATCCACTTTTAATATCGGGATAGCCATGAACATTTTGTGGACAAAATTCAAAGATCAGTTGTTGCTTCTTGTTGAAAAATAAAAACTGAGTTTAAATAAAAGGTTAATAATTACATAGGTCCTTCACCATTTTACCCAATGATAACCTTGTTGCTAGAGTTGGGAATAAGTCATATACACTTCTTGGCTTAATACATTAGAGTATAATGAGCAAAACCTTCACCGTAGTGTGTATGTTAAGTCTGCTCATGTAAATACTGTTATAAAAACCTCTTGTTACTCAGTATTTTAGACAGTGCTTTTGTTTAAATTCATTCTCCCATTTCTGAGGATTGACTGCCACGCTCCTCTCTCCCACAGTTATTTCTCAGGATTGCAGAATTTGCCGTGCTGCTTGGGGTGAATTGGCCAGGGCCTGAGGGTACTTCCTAGGGGTCAGCAGGTTGGCAGCTCCCTATTTAATAGGTGATTTTCACCTTTTCACCTTTCTTCTCCTCATATGTCCAGCTTAAAAATCTGTTGTAGGGGCACCTGGGTGGCTCAGTCGGTTAAGCGTCCAACTTCAGCTCAGGTCATGATCTCATGTTCATCAGTTCAAGCCCCGCACTGGGCTCTGTGCTGACAGCCCAGAGCTTGGAGCCTGCTTTGGACTCTGTGTCTCCCTCTCTTTCTCTGCCCTTTCCCCCCCACTCACGTTCTGTCTCTCTGTCTCTCTCTCTCTCTCTCTCTCTCCCTCCCTCAAAAATATATAAAAACATACAAAAAAATTTTTTAATCTGTTGTAGTGTATCCCATAAGAGCAAATAAAATTAATTCTAGGACTTTATATTACTGTTTTTTAAAGTAGTATGTGATATATGGGTGAGTCTTATGAAAACTGAAAACCCAGTTACAAATGTAGCGTAACCTAACTAAATTGAGGCCTGGGATGAGATCATTGTGAGGATTCTTGAAGATTCTGATTATACTTTTAACTTTATAGGAAATTAAACCTCTTAAGGTAACTGTGCTGAATTAGAATGTCAAACATAAGGTTGTTAACATGTGAATAATAATGACTTAGTTCACATAAGATGTTCATATTTTGAGGATAAGATGAGAAGTCTGAGTCAGCAAAGTAAAATGTGACAGGTTACATTAGCAAAACACAAAGCGGGAATTACCTGAGACTGAGACTGTTAGGCTGTGCTCTTGTCCTGGTCCGTTCCTCACTGCTGGAACTGCTTCTGCAGCTCTGATGTTTCTTCAGCATCTTCACAGTTCACTTTAATAAATTAATTATTACACAGACATGATGATTGGAAGCAGATTCTTTCATTGTACAAACAACGTAGGAGTAGATTAGTCCTTTAGAATTACCATTTGACTTACAGAATTATCAATTTATTAAACGTAGTGCTCTCAAATTTCTCAGAGATAACTATTGTTTTTTTAAGTTTTCAATATGGGGGGAGAGTAATAGTGCTGAAAGTAACTTTCAAGTGTTGGGTAATAAATAAGAACAGGTGGAGCTAAAAGCTAAGGCTTTAATTTCCTATTTGGAGTTGGCATTGATTACCTACAATGTCTTGAATCCATAAAAAGGCAGACTTTGCAGTTTAATCTTTTCAAAGCAATTTTAAAGATCAACATCACATTCTAAATGACTTAACTAGAATTTTTTTGTATAATGCAGTCTAGTGTCTTCCCTAGTTTAGCATACAAAATACATACTGATTTCTCACACCGTATACAATTATATTTATAAAACCACCTTCCCCAGGGAGTATTTTCACGTCAGTAAAATGTTGAATTAATAAGTGTTTGAGTGAAAGAATTTGTTTGCCATTTCATGCCTATGAGCATGGCTATAATAAAAGAAAAACAGATAATAATAAGTGTTGATAAGGATGTGGAGAAATTGGCACCCTTATAACTGCTGGTGGGAATGTAAAATAGTCCAGCCACATTGGAGAGCGATTTGGCAATTCCTCAAAACTGAGAAATAGGGTGGCTATATGACCTAGGTATATAACCTATTATTTTCCTAGGTATATAACCAAGAGAAATGAAAACATGTTTACCCAAAAACTTAACACACAAATGTTCATAACAGCATGACTCATAATAGCCAAAAAAGTGGGAATAACCCATATGTCCATCAACTGATGAATGGATAAACAAAATATGGTATATCCATACAATGGAATATTATTCAGATATAAAAAGGAGTAGAATACCAATTCATGCTACATCGTGGATGAACCTTGAAAACATCAGCAAACCACATATTATACGATTCCATTTATATGGAATGTCCAGGGTAAGCCAATCCATAGAGTGAGAAAGTAGGGCAGTGGTAGGCAGGGCTTGGGGAGAGAGAGGAATGGGGAGTGATTGCTAAATTGACATGAATTTCTTATTTGGGTAATAAAAACATTCTGTAATTAGACAGTGGTGATACACAACTTTGTAAATATACTAAAAACTAAAAAAAATGAATTGTATACTTAAAAGGGTTAACTTTTATGGTGTATATATTATGTCTCAATAAAAAATTTTGTCAATGTTTGCTTATCCATACAAAGAATATTTTTATATACCTATAGTTATACATATCTATATATAACTTCTTATAATTTTCTTCACATATATGTGTGTGTGTGTATATATATATATATATATATAAGCTTTCCCAAAAAGTTAAAAAGTTAAGCCCCCAAGCTGACATTCACCTGAAAGCCTTCCTGTATATTAAATCATATGTACCAGTATACATTGACCTTCCACCAATTTGAACACCATGTGTTTTCATCAAAGCTAAAAGAGTGCCAAGAGTGAAGCAGCCAGGAGCAAATACCTACTACCTGTCTTCTCTGATTATACTTTGAATGTTATTGTTATTGTCACTTGGTAAAATGACCTTTGAAAAGCTTATCTGGTCTCAGAAATGTCAGTTAAGAATATCATGTAGTAGTGGAAAGATCATTGCCGTAGAGTAGAATATAGCTGGACTTCAAACCCAACCTGAAATGTACTAGCAGCTTCTGCCTGTTAAAGAAATTCTTTGACATCTCTGAGCCTCAGGTTCCTCATCTGGCAAAAAATCCCTAATAGGGTTGTTGTAGGGATTAAATGAGATACCCTGAATAAAACAGACTGTACTCTCTGCTGCTTCCCTGCCGTACATATACTCTTATTTCTTCACTCTATGACGGTTCCCATCCCAAACATTATACACTCCCCCCCCCCCCCCCCCCCCCCCCGTCACAAACACACGCACACACCTATATAAACCAAGTTATGTCTCCCTCCTTCACGTTCCCATTGAACCTAGGGATTGCCCTATTGAAGCACTTGCCATACTCTATTGAATTTTCATGTTTATTTGCCTATCTTCCCCAGAAAACTAACTTGTTTAAGGGAGGGGGGGACATTTTGTCTACCATTATATATACATTTGTCTAGCATAGTGACAAGCTGAATAAAATATTTGAATAAATGAATTTTAATAACATATCTAGCATTGTATTGGATTCATAATAGCTCCCTAAGACAAGATAATGTGTCTGTGTTTTCCTCTCTAGAGCATAATCATCTTGAAGCATTTTCAGATTTATAATATGTGGTGATTTATATATGGAAAAGGTTTTATTACTAGTTAGACCTATAAAATGAAGAAACTGTTCCTTATCTGTGTTACAATAGACTACTTGTTATACATTTTATACATTATTTGTAATTTGTACTTCTGTTTTCCTGTAATATCTGTCTGTATATATATATATATATATATATGTATATGTGTATGTATATGTATATGTATATGTATATGTATATGTGTATATATATGTAAACATGTGTACATTTACCAACTTAGAATTTTATTTTCTAAAAGTCCTAAGAATTTGCAGCTCAGGGTGCATATTTCATGCTATCCTCCATCTGACATTATTTAGACTTAGAAAGAAACAACAAGCTTGGAAACAGTTTTGCTGTAGATTTAAGAAGACCTTCGAAATATATAGAAATTAAATCATTTTAAGCAATATAATTGAAACTTACTCTTTTATTTTAAATGTCTTACAAAATATTAATACTAGGCAATAATTATTTGGGGGTGGAAGGGATAAAAATAAAGGAACCATAGAGGTGGTTTAATTGGTGTGTTTTGTTCTCCAGACTTATCATATTTCCATACATATGGCTATCTAAATTATTTACAAGAGCTTTGCTGAATAAATATATGTTATTAACTGTATAAGATGGGAATATAGAAAAAGTAGATGTAATGTTTATGTTTATATAAATCATTGCAGTTTCTGTACAGTCTTATAATCATTCTGCTTCTTTCAGGTACAGAGAACTACAACTTAGTTCAGAAAGCAAAGTCACAGAATATCTCCATCAAAGTAAATTAAAATCTTTTGAAAGTGAGCGTGTTCAACTTATACAGGAGGAAACTGCAAGAAATCTCACACAGTGCCAGTTGGAATGTGAAAAATATCAAAAAAAAATAGAGGTACATGTACAAACTTTTCTTTTAAAATTAGCATAACATGGGGTCCTGGCTGGCTCAGTGGTAACATGCAGCTCTGGATCTCGGGGTCGTGAGGTAGAACCCCATGTTGGACATAGTCTAATTTTAAAAAATAATAAATAGCAGAGCATAGCATGTGAGCTCAATTAGTACAAGGTCTGTATCATGTCGAGCTTTATTTTACTGTAGGACTTAGCCCTATGCTGCACATGCACGCAACGTGCATGCACGCACATGCGCACACAAGATAAATATATTTCAGAAATATGTGTACCACAAAGGACTGGAATTGTTAGAACACACAAAAAAAGAAAAAAATCTCATCCACTGTAACAACCAAAAATATATAATTACTTGGAATACTTTTAATAGGAATAGTACAGAGGCTATTATCAAGAAAAGCATTCAACTTCACTAATACATAAGAAGAAACCCCATGTTCCTGGAAGGCGATATTCAATATTACATATTTTTTTATTTCTATCAAGTAATATTACTTGCTGGCATGCTGTTTTTTAACTGAACAAAGTAATTATGTAATATAACTAGAAGGAAAAAAACAAAGTAATCAATTTTTGAAGAGATTGATAAAAAGAAATAATGAGAAGAAATACGTATCACATTTTAAAATGCATTCTGAGGCAAGAACAGTTAAAACCCACAAAAAAAAGTTCATAAGTGGTATCAAATACAAAGCTCAAGACCCATAATCACATGAATTTAAGAATATATTCGTTGTAAAGCTTATTTTGCAAATTACGGGGAAAGGTGGATTGGATAACAAACAGTGCTGTGATAATCATTTGAGTATTTCGAGAAAATAATTACTTCCATATTTCACACTGCATATCAGAATAAAACTCAGATGGATCCTATGTAAATGTAAATACAGAACTATAAAGCTATTAAAAGTAAATACAGATGAAATTTTAGATTATGTCTGTCTGGGGATTAATCTGTTGATCTGTTGATTAAAAGTAGGGGAAGAAACCATTTAGGAAAAATAAATGAAGACTGAAAAATAATACTTGTGTTATGTAGGAGAAAGGGCTTGTGTCCTTACTTTTGAAAGGTCTCTTACCAAGAGAACATACCTTCTTCCTCTTCTAGAGACTAGGTAGAAGGATTGTACTCTTTCCAAGAAAACACATGAAAATTGTTGAGAAATAGATGAAAACATGTATTTTCCCTAATAATGAAAGAAATATAAATTTAAACTTTTTTCTACCTTTACATAGGTCTCTTTGTTGTTTTCAAACTGTTGGCAAGAGTACCCTTAAAAGGGGAATCTCATGCGCTTAGAAAATGGAACCTCTCTTGGGGAGGATAGTATGGTAACCTGTGTTAACGTCCTTAAAAAATTGATCCAGTAATTTTATTTTGTTTATTTATTTTTTTAACGTTTATTTATTTTTGAGACAGAGAGAGAGAAACAGAGCATGAACGGGGGAGGGTCAGAGAGAGGGAGACACAGAATCTGAAACAGGCTCCAGGCTCTGAGCTGTCAGCACAGAGCCCGACATGGGGCTGGAACTCACGGACCACGAAATCATGACCTGAGCTGAAGTTGGCCGCTTAACTGACTGAGCCACCCAGGCGCCCCTGATCCAGTAATTTTAAAGGAATTTTACCTGAGGAAATAAGAGGGTTATATTAATGGCATACTCACAGCACTAAATATTACAGTAAAAATTGGAAGTTATTTATTCAAATAATAAACAATTTACAGTTAGTAGATTTTAAACTCTATATTTTGCTATATTCATGTATTATATGGTTACATGTAATAATATTCCTGAATATTTTAGATTTGTGGAAAATGCTCATTTAAAAATTTAAATGAAATAGGTATAATAATGTCATTAACATGATTAATTAGCTAATGATGTAAGTTTTCATTACAATAATGTCTCAGAGATTACATTTCTGGAAAGTATTCTGACAAGTAAAACTAAGATTAACAAGATAAAGGGTCCCAAAGAAAATAAAGCCTTAGAAAAAATATAAAAATGATATTAAATACATATATATATGTAAAGAAACAAATTATAGATAGTGTTTATTGTTTACTTCTAAAGCAAACCAGTGTTCAGCATTTAGTACTTTTTCAAATATATTATTCAGGAACCTACTGCAGTCATAATCTGCAACAGCAGATTCTCCCACACATTTTCAATTAGACTGAATTAGATCAGCTCTGATTTGGAATTCATCTTTTGCAAGTTATTGTTAAAATTTCATACCTAGCAAAATGCCTTTTTTTTTTTTTTTTTTTTTTTCCCCAGATTGGATGACTGCTTAAGGATGTGTCTTGGGGCAGGTGGAAGGGAATGAGAGGTATATATAGGAAGAGAGGGAAGCAGTTCTCTCTCTCTCTACTTCTGAAACAAGCATTTCACTAAACAATACAACACACAGTGCTGATGTTTACTAAACCATTCTGTTTTTTTTTTTTTTAACCATTCTGTTTTATTATTTTTAGCTGGTTGCAATCTGAATTGATTTCATGACCTCTTAAAGGTTACAACTTGCAATATGAAAGCCAGTCTCCCATAGACCTCTACCCACTGGGTTGGTGAATGCAGCTGACTAGCAGTTGTTTTTTGTGTGTAAGGGTTATGGAGAAACACCTCTGTAAAAAATACTGTTTTGTTTTGTTTTTTAAGTTTATATTATTTTAAGTTTATATTATTTATTTATTTATTTATTTATTTATTTAGAGAGAGAGAGAGAGAGAGAGAGAGAGAGAGAGAGAGAGAATCCCAAGCAGGATCCACACTGTCAGCACAGAGCCCAACACAGGGCCTTATCTCACAAACCGTGAGATCATGACCTAATCCACAGTCAGGAGTCAGACACTTAACCAACTGAGCCACCCGGATGCCCCCAAAAATATTATGTTTCTAAAAACTATTGATAAAACTGAGGCATTAGGGGTATTTCTTACATTTCCTCCTCTGTTAAACCTAGGAGTCTTGAGAGGATAGAGATTATTCATTTATCATTCTGTCACCTATACCTAACACAGTGCTTTGCTCATAGTGGATGTTCAATAAATAATGAGTGAATGAATGGTTTGATGAATGTTAGTACAGCACTGTTGTTAGAATCCATTTTTCTGAAGTACCGGAAGGTATTTCTAAGACCATTCTTATTTATAATGAATTTGGGGGAGAAATAATCTTATAAAGGATAAAGATTATTTTATTTATGCACTTTTCTATGGCTTTTACCCAATATTCTCATTGATTTATAACTTGGCAACTATTTATTTTACTTTAATTATCAGTTGGCAAAGGCTGCCAAAACACTGGCTTTATATTTTTATCTCTTTTTATTTATTTATTTTTTTAATGTTTATTTATTTTTGAGAGAGAGACAGAGCACGAGCAGGGGAGGGGCAGAGAGAGAGGGAGACACAGAATCCAGAGTTGGCTCCAGGCTCTGAGCTGTCAGCACAGAGCCCAACGCAGGGCTCGAACTCACGAACTGTGAGATCATGACCTGAGCCGAAGTCGGACGCTTAACCGACTGAGCCACCCAGGTGTCCCTTTAATGTCTTTTAAAGCAGTCATTGACCTACAGTTTTGTATTATCATTAATTTTACATATAATTTTATATAATTCTGTATTATTCGATTATTTAAAGTAAAGAAATAGCCACTGTGAAAGCTTAGTATATAATGGATTTCTAAAAGCAGCTGATCTGTTTTGTGCATTCGTGGTCAAACTCAAATGTTCATATATTGGTTTTTCCTAAAGAATCTTTAATATAATAGCCTTCCATAGGTCCAGTAATCAAGCTTTTTTTTTTTTTTTTTTGGCTTTTCAGAAACAATAATAAGTTTGTTTATAGAAACCACTCAGGCAAATCCATAGTAAAAGAGAATTCTCCACCATGGAGTCCAGAGGTGTTGGGTATTTCTGGGGATCTCTCCTCTGTTACGAAGAGAGAATTTTAAATTACATCTCTCAATTTAATAGTATTTTTTAAATCTTAAAATGATACTTTACGAAATATCCCATCTTCCACATTTTGATTATCTCCTGCAATATCCATTTCTGCAGTTTTGCCTTCTGTGGTTTTTGTTGAAGGAGTTGGAATACAAACAAATAGTATCAGCTGTCCTGTGAGAATAGTCATTTAACAACGTCATTACCGATACTCTCTTTTGACTGTGGAATTAGTGTCATCAGCCACCAAAGTCTTAATGAATTACATCTCAGTATAATAAATTCTATGAAAGCTCCAGATTATTTCACTGTCTAATAATTTAGTTATAACAAATTAATAAGTCTCTAGAAAACATATTCCCAAGTGACAAGAATGAAGAAGAAATAATACTAAAAGATGAATTTTCTTCTGTTGATCCAATCAGGGACACTAAAAATCATCCTGTAATTATCATCATTATTCCCATGTTATTCTTTCTTTATCCCCCCAAAGGAATAAGTTTGGAGGGTGGGAGATAATGTTTAAGTTATTTGAGTGGGAAATTTTGATGAAAATAATTGAAGGAAAATAAGATAGAATAGATTAAGGAAAATTAAATTGTAACTTCTGCTTGTTAAAACTGTAACTAAATCTTTATCTTCTCCTTTTTCCACATCAAAGAAAGCACACAATCATGTACATTTGTTGACATGAACTTTGTGTCATTAAAGGAAATAGGTTGTGTTAAAAATTGTTTAATTATAGATAATTCAGAGTAATTAGGCCAGCGGATCTTTATTTCTATGAACCATTTAATACAAAGTTCTCATAATTCTTATAGCAGTAATGATATTTTTCAAACTTACTGTGTTCTAGGCATTCTGCTAAGCACTGTGAATTTATTATCTTATCTAATCCTTCCAACAATGTTTTGAGGGAGGCCTAGAAAGAATAATTAATTAAGTGCCTAAGATCCGAAACTAGTGAAGTGTCAAAGCCAGCATTGAAACCCAAATCTTTCTGGCTACAACCCATATTCTTAACCATAATTTTCTGTTGCTTTTAAGGAAATACTACATTACTTATGCTGTATTGGAAAGCAAGTGTAATACCACTCCATAATTTAATCTTAGCTAGTTAGTAAACTTTCTAAATAATTGGAATTTAAGCATTAAAACATTTCCTTTGTCATTAGAAATGTCTCTTTTTAAGTGAATTCATTATCAACATAGTGATTCTTTCAACAAATCACCATTAAAGAATGTAGAATTTTTTTGTTCTTACACAAAATAACTCCAATTTCCATGCCTTTTTAAATCTTTTTTAATAATTGTTTAAGTCCTTCCTTTCTATATAAAGGCATTTTCTGATACTGCCCCAGGTGGCACTTCATATGTCTCATCTCGGTTTGTTGCTTTGAATTTATGATTGTTCAAGAAGCCAGAAATCTTATTACAACCTTGGTAAGCATAGATGAAGTAAGCTCTGATGGAAAACTGAAGGGTGAGTGTATCGTTTTCACACCCAGTTTTGTAAGCTGAAAGCCTTTCTCCGTTGCTGCAGTTGCCAAATAAATGACCTCCAGGTAAGAATAGCATCTGTTGCGTTTTTTAGTTCTAACAAGCAAATGCTATTCTTATTCCTGTAACTATTTCTAAGTTTTAAATTTGTTGTTTATTCAGTTCATGCAGTAAAGTGGTTCATAATTTTCAGTTACAAACAACTGAGTTATGTACCTTAGAAATAAATGTGGCTTCCTCAGTCATCTCAGTTGAGCTACTTTCTCCTCATATTTAAATCATTAGAGAAAAAAATTCAAAAGGCATTTTTGTGTCAACATTTTTGTCTTAACTGTTAATCTTTTTAATTCTGCCTTTGCAATTTTTTTCTTCCACTATTAGGTTTTAACTAAAGAATTTTATAGTCTCCAAGGCTCTTCTGAAAAACGCATTACTGAACTTCAAGCACGGAACTCTGAGTATCAGGCAAGGCTCGACATTTATGAGAGATTGGAAAAAGAGCTTGATGAAATAATAATGCAAACTGCAGAAAGTAAGTCGCCCACCACCTCACACACACAGCTTTTTTTCTGGCAGCACAAGGAACCTGGTATTGTTTCTAAAAACACTAATATATTTCTTTAAAATCCAATTGGTAACTTTTGAAAAATATGTATTTTATATTTTAATAATTAGTTGATGTCAATTTCATTAGTTGGCATTTAAAAAATAGGTTGACTATATGGGTGGCTCAGTCAGTGTCTGACTTCGGCTTAGGTCATGATCTTGCAGTTCCTGGGTTGAGCCCCATGTCGGGCTCTGTGCTGACAGCTCAGAGCCTGGATCCTGCTTCAGATTCTGTGTTTCATGTTCTAGCGTTCTCTCTCTCTCTCTCTCTCTCTCTCTCTCTCTCTCTCCCTCTCTCTCAAAAATAAACATTAAAAAACCATTTTTTTAAAATAGGTTAACTACAGTAGATTTTATCTTTTCATTTATTTAGTTCCCTCATTGAACAATTAAATGTTTACATGTGCCAGGATATGGGTCCATGGAGTTCATGTGATAATTCTTGCTAGTCTAGATCCCTGGAAGAAACAAGCATATTAAAGATAATTAAAGTAGTGAGATATGTGCTGTTAGCAAGAAATAGTCATTTTGCAGTGGAAATACAGGAGCGGTCATAAGTTAATTCTGCCTTTAAGGTGAGGAGTACGATACCTAAGAGGGGAGATGACTGACACTTTAAGTCTTGAAAAATAGAAATGTATTGAATGTACCGTGTTGTAATCCTTGACCTTTAATTTCTATGTGTTTCCTCTTGTTATGCTAGCTTCCTTTGTTATCCTGGACTTTAAGGAAATATTTTATTTTATTTTTTATTTTTATTTTTTTAAGTAGGCTTCCATGCCCAACATGGGGCTCGATTGAGGTCGTGACCCCGAGATCAAGAGTTGCATGCTCTACTGACTAAGCCAGCCAGTTTAAGGGAATATTTTAAATTAACCTTTCACTACTGACTGAGATATTTGCTACAGCACATTATTTTTGTTCAAAAGTCAGAAATGTCAGGGGCATTCTTATAAAAGTGGACTTAAACTTCAATTGAAGCTGAGGTTGAATTTGAATCTGTTTCGGGCACATTTTCTTGTAAAGGCTATGTTTGTTATATTTGTAGGCCAATTTAAGGAAAACTTAACTTTGGGGCGCCTGGGTGGCTCAGTTGGTTGGGCATCCAACTTCGACTCAATTCATGATCTCACCTTTCATGGGTTCGAGCCCTACGTTGAGCTCTGTGCTGACAGCTCAGAGCCCGGAGCCTGCTTCAGAATCTGTGTCTCCCTCTCCCTATGCCCCTCCGCCACTCACACTCTGTCTCTCTTTCTCAAAAATAAGTAAACATTTTTTTTTTTATTTAAAAATAAAAAAGGAAAACATTTCATTCCTATCATTATCTTTTTTCCACTTTTAGGGTCAGTATTTGATAACTGCAACAGTTTTCAAATTTGTCCTCAGTTTCTTTGCTGGAGTCAGAGTAATCTTTAGAAAATAGATTTGATTGTAGCATACCCCTGCTTTAATACCTCTGTGTCATCATCTTTAGACAGCATAAAGTCATATTCCTTAGCATGACTTTATTTATACACTCTCCTTTATAGTTTATGCCTTTCCATTTCCTGTCATTGCATATTATTTGAAGTTTCCATATACTCGTATCTTCATAACTTTGCATATGTCCCTCTGTCTAAACAAATCAGGAGTAGAGCAGAACTTCCTCAGTCTGATAAAGGATATCTACAAAAAAATCTACAGCTAATATCATACCTAATGAGGAAATATTAAATGCCTTCCTGTTAAGGGATAGTACAAGGCAGGATTTCTATTTTTATAACTTACATTAAACATTGTAATGCCATTTAAAATATTTTTTATATTCCATTTATATGGAAATTCAGGGGCCTTTTAAAAGGCCCACTTTTAATAATAACAGTACACACCTACTGGAATGACTGAAATTAGAAGACTGGCTATAGCAATGTTAGTGAGAATATAGAACAACTGCAATTTGTTATAAAACCAAACAACCTATCCAGTAATCCAGCAATCCTATGTTGATATATTTTGCCCTAGAGAAAAGACAGCATATGCACACAAAAGGACTTATACTAGGATATTCACAGGAGCTATATTCATAATCATTAAAAACTGGCAACAGGCCTAGCAACTATCACAGGAAAATGGCTAAACAAACCATCACACATTTTATACTGTGGAATACTACTCCGCAATAAAAACAAACTACTGATTCCTCAACAACATGGATGATTCTGAAAAACTTTATGTTTAGTCTAAGAAACCTTTTATGACTAAATTTATATAAAATTCTAGAAGAGGGAAAACTATAGTGGGGAAAAAAAGTAGAACAATGTTTGCCTCTAAGGATGGTTGTCACCAAAAATTAACTGGGAAGAAAGATATTAGGGAACTTTCCAGTTGTTGGAATGTTCTGTATCTTAATAGGGCTTGTGTTACACATGTGTGTATATTTCTCAGAACTCATTGAATGGTAGAATTAAGATTTGTACCTCTTACCATATGTAAATTTAATTTTTTTTTACCATATGTAAATTTAATTTTTTTTACCATATGTAAATTTAATTTTTTTTTTTTAAACTATAAATATTGAACTGTAGTTGATAATATACGTGTTGAATTGTTGAGATGAGGGGCAGATATCTGCAGCTTATTTGGAAATATATCAGGGGCACCTGGGTGGCTCAGTTAAGCGGCTGACTTCACCTCAGGTTCATGAGTTTGAGCCCCATGTCAGGCTCACTGCTGTCAGCACAAAGCCCTCTTCGGATCCTCTGTCCCCCTCTCTCCCCCTGCCACCCACTCTCTCTCTCAGAAAAATAAATAAACATTAAAAATTTTTTTTTAAAAACACCAAAAAAGTAAGATAGATTCATGGGTGTATACAGTGATGGACAGGCATGTGATAAACTACATACAATGCAACATTTAATTTAGAATCCAGATGTTGAGTATATGGGTGAATGCTATAGACATCTTTCATCTCTTCCACATGTGCAAATATTTTCTTAGTAAAATCTTTAGAAAAAATACAAAAATAGAGGCACCTGGGTGACTCAGTCAGTTAAGCATCTCACTTTGACTCAGGTCATGATCTCACGGTTTGTGAGTTCGAGCCCCGCATTGGGTTCTGTGCTGACAGCTCAGAGCCTGAGCCTGCTTTGAATTCTTTGTCTCCCTCTCTCTAACCCTACCCCCTACCCTCTCAATAATAAATAAACATTAAAAAAAATTTTTTTAATACAAAAATAAATTTTTGCTATGCTATCGTATAAACCATCTTCAAATCATCTTAGAATAAAATATATTTACTTATACTTGGAAGATCAAGAAAGTAAGTTCATGTCTATATGTTCACAATGGAAATTAGAATTAGAATATTCCTTGTTTCTTTTTTAAGTTTATTTATTTACTTAGAGAGCGTATGTGCTCTGTCACGGGAAGAGGAGCAGAGAGAATCCATGCTGACAGTGCAGAGCGTGTCCCAAGGCTTGAACTCACAAACTGGGAGTTCATGACCTGAGTCGAAATCAGGAGTCAGACACTTAACTGACTGCGCCACCCTGATGCCCCAGAAATTAAAATGTTCCTATCCTTATTTAAAGAATACTTGTTAATGAAAACTTCAAAGATACAGTACAAAACATTCTTTTTTAGTACTACAGTGGGTATGATTTTCAAAGGGTCACCATCTAATACAGAAAATTTCACCTGATATGAAGAGGGTTAGACTTCATCTGTTAAGATGTCACCATGTCAAATGACATAACCTATTCACACTTGAATTGCCTTTTATAATTAAGTATATTATTTGGATTTTTGAGGGGTTTAGTTTTCAAAGACCTCATCCATTTGTTAAAAATAGTATTGACTAGAAACTAAATAAATTCAAATATAAAAAGAAAACCAGATTTCTAGTTGTCAGATTCTAGAACCTGCTGTCCATTTCATCTTACTTGTAACCTCTGCTAGGCATTTGTCACATTTCTCAAGACTCTTCTCTTGCCTCTTGAATCACCTGTCTTTGATTGTTTCTTCTCCATTGCTTTTATTGTCTCTTCTTCTAGCTAACTCTACCGAATACTTCACAAGGGTTTTCCCATTATCCTCTTCAATTTTTACTTAACTTACCTACTCTCTGGATAATCCTAGCCCTTTCCACAATTCCATTTATTGTCTGTAGGCTAATGTTCCATAGATCTGTAAAGAGTTCCTAGAGTCATTAAAAATTTAACATTTCTCGGGGCACCTGGGTGGCTCAGTCAGTTGAGCGTCCGACTTCGGCTCAGGTCACGATCTCACGGTCCGTGAGTTCGAGCCCCGCATTGGGCTCTGTGCTGACAGCTCAGAGCCTGGAGCCTGTTTCGGATTCTGTGTCTCCCTCTCTCTCTGACCCTCCCCCGTTCATACTCTGTCTCTCTCTGTCTCAAAAATAAATAAACATTAAAAAAAAAATTTTTTTTTAATTTAACATTTCTCACATTTATTTTTTCTTCTCTAAAACTTACTAATTTTATTGTATTCTTGATCTGTTAATAAGGTTAAAGTCTGATTACCATCCAGCTTTTGTCAACCTCCATGTCTCCCTCATTCTCTCTAGTGCCTCCTCTCACCTCCACACCTATTCAGTTGTCTAGCATCTAACTTTTTTTATTCATCCTCTCTTGCTTTTCTGGACTGTTCTTCAACTGGATTATTACCATAACTTGTGAGGAGTTCTCTGTGCTACAATAGGCCATCCTTTTCCCCATTGTTAGAATTTTTTTCTGCAATATCAGCATCAGCAACAAAGATCTTTTGGTCATGTTACCTTTCTGAATTAGTCTCTGTTAGTTTCTTGTTGACTGTGGAATAAAAATCCAAACTCCTTAGCCTAGCAAATAAAATTTCCTTCCATTCACAATTGGAACTAAGCCTATCTTTCTACTACTGTTGTTCTCTAAGTGAACTCCAACCACTTACCTCATAATTACTAAAATGTCACAGCTCTGTGCCTTTACACATGCACAGGCCCTCCTGTGCCTTCTCTATGAACGTTTGTCTCCCCACAGCCTCCTGATGCTTCTAGCTTGAGAAAAATGGTGGCACTCAGATATAGATGTTCGGTGCTCTGTACTTCTAAGACACGTTCATATCTCCTTAGTACCATCTACCATTGTTTCTATAATTAAATCACCAATAGAATAGTTATCCTATGAGTTACTAATCCATTAGGTATTAAACTCAAATTTCAGATGTCCATCGATTTCTAACTGATGGGTTTTTGAGATATTAACTGAATTTACCCTCTTCCTTCTGAATTTTGAGACAAGAGTCAGGTAGGTGTCTAAATAACAGCACTAATAGAGCTATTTTGCCATTCTGATAGAGCTGAATTGGAGAACTCATCTTGGACCTATGATAGCTGGTAACACTATTGGCAATGACCTATATCATCTCTTGCTTCTACATTTACCTGACAACTAATAACTCTATTTCTGAAAACTGACCCTGGTTTACCATGAAAACTAGGGATAAAATTGAAGGACAACAAGAAAAATCTTATTAAAATTCTTACTATACTATAAAAGGATCAGTCAACAAATACATGCATATTACAGTAATGGGCCTCCAAATAGCTTCACTTAGTAGTGTAAAATATGTGGCTTTGTTTTAAGTCTGAAACATTTCTGAGAGGTTTCTCTTTTTAATGTTAAAATATGATTGTTAAAAAATGTTATAAAAATTGTTAAATGTCATTGACTGCTTTTATATGAGCTAGTAAACCTTTAGTTTTTATGAACTTTAAGTATTTTTTAATCCCAGTTTACAGTAAAATTGCCATTGCATTTAAACTTTTTAACCATAATGTTAACCTGTCAGTTAAAATTCCTTCTGAAAAAGAGTGACGTGACAATGGCAGAATTTAAAAGTAAATGGTTTTGCTGTATTTTTTTGTAATAAAAAAAAAAGGCTATCAATACATTCTCAGTACTGCACATTTTCTTCACAGAGTAGCCTACTTAAAAACACAATTTCATTATTACAAGTTAAAATTAACTTGTTCTGATAAAATAGTGAACATCTTTCCTAATTAAAAGTAGTCATTTCTTAGGGCTCTTGGGTGACTCAGTTAAGCATCTGACTTCAACTCATGTCATGATCTCGCATGGTTCATGGGTTTGAGCCCTGTGTCGGGCTCTGTGCTGACAGCTCAGGGCCTGGAGCCTGCTTCACATTCTGTGTCTCCCTGTCTGTCTCTGCCTGTCCCCCACTTATGCTCTGTCTGTCTCTCTCTCTCTCTCTCTCAAATATAAGTAAATATTTTAAAAAATAGTCATGTCTTTTATCAAGAAGAGAAATAATGAAATTGATGTTATTGTTACTTATTTATAATTACAAAACATACTTTCCATGCAAAAATCCTAGAATCACTCAGAATATCACAGCATCTGTATTATTATGCTTTATTTAAAAAAAAATTTTTTTTAAGTTTATTTATTTAGTTTTAAGCAAGAGAGCAAGCGGGGTAGGGACAGAGAGAGAGGGGAGAGAATCCCAAGCAGGCTCTGCACCATTAACACAGTGGCCTATGCAGGGCTCAAACTTACGAACCGTGAGATCGTGACCTGAGCCAAAACCAAGAGTTAGAGGCTTAACTGACTAAGCCACCCAGGCGCCCCTTAAATTATTATGCTTTATAACAAGAAAATTTAACATGTCCTATGATGCAAGCCATTACACCTTTTAAAAATAAATGGAACAAATTTAAGCAACCATATACTTTAAGAAATATGCTCTACTTACAAATGGACTGTTTGAGATTGTGCATTAGCCCTTTTTAATGTTCTTATGCTCCCTGATTCATATGACCTCTTTTATTTTCACTTTTGCTGTGCTTTTTAAGAAAAAAACCCACTTATTTTACATCATACACTTTAATATTTTTCAGTTGAAAATGAAGATGAAGCTGAAAGGGTTCTTTTTTCCTATGGCTATGGTGCTAATGTTCCCACAACAGCCAAAAGACGACTAAAGCAAAGGTAAAATCAATATATATTTGTTTTACTTATCTACTCAAGCTAAATGTAATTACATTATGCTTTTTGATAATGTGCAAAGTAAAGTTACTTTATTCTTAGTATGCATAAATATTAAATTGCTCACAAAATAAAGCACAGTAAGTTATAATCCTGCATTTCATGTATTTTTAAGTGAGTTTAATGATCAATAAACTAGAAGTGTACATTAGTATTTTCCTAGAATTAGATTCAGTGATAATGACACCATTGTGATTTTATTTTCACATTAATTTCAAGTGTGCTACAAATGCGTTTGTACCAACAGTTTTCAGATTAAAATCTTCCTTTTTCTCTTGTTTTTTATTCACCTGTGTACATTCCTTGATATATACTTGAGAAAGAGAAAGAGGGACACAGAGAGAGAGATGAGATAGCACATTATATTATGATTAAAAGTAGGGGCATTAGGTAGGACACTTGTTGGGATGAGCACTGGGTGTTACATAGGGGATGAATCACCAGAATCTACTCCTGAAATCATCATAGCACTATATGCTAACTTGGATGTAAATTAAAAAAGAAAGAAAGAAAGTATAAAAGACTTTGTGAAGACCAAGAAAATTTGGGGGAGATCCACTAGTGATTTTGTGAGATTCCGTTTAAAGTATACTATGGGGCACCTACCTGGGTGGCTCAGTCGGTTAAGTGTCCAACTTTGGCTCAGGTTATGATCTCACGGTCCGTGAATTCAAGCCCCGCATCAGGCTCTGTGCTGACAGCTAAGAGCCTGGAGCCTGCTTCAGATCTGTGTCTCCCTCTCTCTCTGCCCCTCCCCTGCTCACGCTCTATCTCTGTCTCTCAGAAATAAATAAATGTTAAAAAAAAAAATTTTAAGTACACTAAGAGAGAAATTGTACCTATATTAATCAGTTTTCCAGTTGACCTAGCTAAATTTTTTTTTATCTAACTTCTTTCTCTCACTTTAACTCATCCTCCTATGCAAAAACATCTGACTGTCCCATATGCTACCATATCACATCTAAATATTACTGCCAGACTTCCAGGCCCTTCCACATGCCCCCACCTCTCCAACTTTCCTTGCCTCTCTACCTAAAATCAGGGTAGTCTATCTCTATGCCTATAAACATCTATTTGCTCCATACCACATAATAGAGCATTTATCTTATCTCATTAGCTCTTGTTTCCCACATCATTTCCCCAGCCAAATGGAAGGTTCCTGAAGGTCAGCAATGATATCTTTTGTTTATTCTCTGTCTCTACCTAGCATGGTATAAGATACCTAGTAGAATTGTCTGTTCATCTGAGTATTTGAGGATTCAAATCTGCTTGTTTATCTTTTTTTTTCAATGTTTTTATTTTTTTTTAAAGAGAAAGAGAGTGCACACACGCAGGGGAGGGGCAGAGAGAGAGAGAGAGAGAGAGGGACAGAGGATCAGAAGTGGGCTGACAGCAAAAAGCCCAATACAGGGCTCAGACCCACAAACCATGAGATCATGACCTGAGCCAAAGTCAGACACTTAACCAACTGAGCCACCCAGGCATCCCAACTGCTTGTTTATCTTTTATTTTTATTTGAGTTGATTTAAGTGTTTAGAGACCTTACACATTATGTAAGAAAAACAATTCATCTGAACTCTAATAGTTTTGTAGAAACTTTGAAGTGATGGCTAAGAGAATAAAATGTCTTTAACGCTATGATGTAAGATATAGGCCATTTTATAACAAAACAAATGGGTGCTTTGAATGTATGTCTCTTACTGGTTAAACTAAATATCTGGAAGAATTTTAGACCAAGGATAGATGACTGTCAAGTATTATTTTATAGTTGGAATGGTTAATTCTGTCTGGTGAAGGTGCAAGTATTTCTAAATTATGTATTATTTGAAAAATGAGCTGTAGTCCCATCCCATTCCCCTTCTCTGCTCAGTCCCTCATGAGTCATTAAGGATGACCTAGGCTATTTTGTAATTTTCCCCGTATAACTGTTTTTGAGCATTATATTGCCTAGGGGGGAATAGAAATACACTTTTGTGGGGAAGAGACTTCTTGGTCAGTGGTAAATGCTTGGTATATACTAAAAATTGAAATTTGAAGGAAAAAGTCTATTCTCTTCTTTTTTAGCATATGAATCCTTCCAAAGAATCTTTGTCACAAGGAAAAAAGAATTTTGCTGTTGTAAGCTTTTTTCTTTAGCCCTAAATGCTGAGTTCCTCTAAAATTGAAAGCAATTATTGCTGTTACCTTACTTTTTTTTAAAGAATTTCCAAAAACAGATGTTGATTCCTTAATAATTAGAGTGGAGATTCAAAGAACCACAACTGATTCATATTCTGAATAATTTTAACTATCCAAATATTTCTGAAGATTTTATCACTGAGCTATCTGTGTGCCTTGAACAAGTGCCTAATGGGCATACTATTAATATCTCCTACCAGCTGGTGCCAGGCATTCGTCTCATGGTGAACCAGAGGGTTATTTTGAGGAAGTGCTTCTCAGGTCATCTAAACTGAGTGAAGGGAAAGTAAGTCTAGATATCCAGAGAGGACGTTTATGTATTCCTTCAACATCTTTTATTGAGTACCTACTATATGCGTAAAATTGAGCAGTGGCAAAGAGGATCCCTCTTTTAGGGTCTGACACATATCCAAAGTTTGCAAAGTCTGTATTTCACTTTCAGTAGCTATTTGTAAAGAAGTCAATGGCTTCATTCTCTGTTTAACTGATTTAAGATGAAAGCAATGTAACCTTTGAGAGAGTCTATATTTAATTCTTCACATTTAAAATTAAAGCAATAGAAACTGAAGGTGCATTATAAAACAACTCAATCAGAACGGCAAATGAAATGTTTGCATAATAAAGTTTTCATTATACATTAGTCTACGCCAAGATACATGAGAATTTCAAAGGAACTTACTTTTCAACTACTATACACTTAGTATAGTAAGTAAATGGTATACTTAGTACCATTCATACTAAGTTCAGTGTGAAATCTCATACATTCAACAGCCAGGTTTAGGTACTTTAGGTTAATGCTTAATTGGAACAGATTTCTGATTATAAAAATATTATGTTTATTTTAGAAAATTGTTAGTAATCCTACCATCCAAAGGTAACCATTCAAAAATGTATAATAGATATACATATGTCTTCTTGCATATTTAGGGTATTAAACATGGGAAGTTTAATATTTTTTCTTACAACTCCATCTTGAACGTTTCTCGTATCACTGAATAGTCTTCAAAAAGATAATTTTTAATAGTTATCCAAACCTTTAATTGTTAGGCCTTCTGCTTTGAGTTTCATGTTGTTGTTAATAAATTCAATAGTCACTGAAAATTTTCATTGGTTACCTGTTGCTACTCAAGGTATATTATGAAATTAAAGTGAGAAAATGGATGCAAATTTCACCACACAGTCCCTGGCACACAGTGGGTTATTTAGGAAATGTTAACTGGTTATACCAGTTAATGTTTCTTAGAGTAAATTACACAGTTGATTTTAGAGGAAAAGCTAGTGTTCCAAAAACTTTAGGTACAATTTAAGGTTTTAATTAAAATCATTTTGTTTGAGAATTGTAATGAGACTTTTTAAAATAATTAGTCGAGACACTCCCCTGGACATGAAACCGGTTTTGAGATTTTTTTGATATCTGTCAATCAATCTTAAGACATATACTATAATGCCAGTTTCCTATAAAAAAGTAGCAAAATTAGCTTTTGTAGTTTGAAAAATAACTCCCAAAAACTGTCTTTTAAGCACATTGTAATTATCAAATAAGCTTACTCACAGGTTGACGTTTCAGTGGAGATATGAACAATAACTAAATATCACATTAAACTCTTTCTGGGACAAAGTTGCAGTAAGTTAAAAGGGCTTATACAATTAAGTAGATTAAAATGAAATGGGCTCTTCTTGACTTGACTAAACTTGAAAATCTGAAGTAATGTTTTTGTTTCGGTCATGATTGTTTTGAAAATAGCAAACAAGATTTTCTGGTTACATGTTTTGGTTATGCTCTTTAACCTGCATCTTAATTGGGGAACTGCCAGGCACTAGCGTGGTCTTAGTGTGCGCTTCTCTGTTTGCTTTGGCAGATCTGAATGAAGAGCTGTTTCTGAAGGTTTTTAAACCTTTCAAACTGCTAGATTTACTGCATACTCCAGACCTTTTGTTTTAGTTTCTGTCTAGTTTTATAAAGAGTGTTAAGTTGAAATTTTCACAGTACGTTGAACCTTATAATAAAGGAAAATATTAAAGCTGAGAAAACTTTTTTTTCCTCTAGCAGACTTTTGTGTAAAATGAAAATGTTCTCTCTTTCTTCTCATGTATGTGAGTTGTCATTTTTGTCCTTGGCGAAAGTTGTTCTTATTTGGGTTTGTTTTTGGAATAGTCCTTTAAAAAGTTACTGCCATTCTATTCGTGATCAACTTGAGCGTTTAAACCTATAGAAGAACCTAGAGAAAGTGTCATATGACTGTAGATAATCAGCTTGAGACCATTATTTGGTTTTCAATAATTACCAGTAGAGCAGGCAGTATAGGTGCCAACGTGAGGAGTTCTGAAGCTAGAATCATTCTGGTACGTGTGCCCCTTTTTTGGAACCTTTTTTTTTTTTTTTATGCCATACTAATAGAGATAAATCTCTGACCTAAAATTGAAAAAGATCAAGGAGCCAAATGCTATTTCAGGCAAGTAACTAATTAGCAAGTAACTAAATAAATACAGATATTTATTTAGAGTTTTGGTGATACTAAGAAAACCATACCAAGATTGAAGGAATTGAGGCAGAACATCAATCCTCCATTGTGCTTTGACATCTCATACACAGATGAAGATCTACCTTGTCCGTATCGGCTGGGCTCTACTACTATGAAATTACGTAATAATCGGAAGTGCTACTTCCATTGACAGATCTAAGAGAATAAGTTTTATTTGGAGTCAAGAAGTGATGAGGGAGCTGAAAGATGACCTTGGTGGGGTTATTCCTTGGCGGGGATAATTTTACCAGGTAACAGGTGAAATTTTCATTTAATATTTATTTCTTTTTAATTTTTTTAAATGTTTACTTATTTGTTAGAGAGACAGAGACAGAGTGTGAGCGGGAGAGAGACAGAGATAGAGAAGGAGACACAGAATCTGAAGCAGGCTCCAGGCTCCGAGCTGTCAGCACAGACCCCAACGCAGAGCTCAAACTCACAAACCACGAGATCATGACCTGAGCCGAAGTCGGTCACTTAACCGACTGAGCCACCCAGGCGCCCCATTTCATTTAATACTTAAATACAAAACTATAGTCTTGTAGCATTCATTTTTAGTTGATGTTGAACTTAATCTTGGTACAGGTAGAATTCACAGTCACATGGCAGTTAATATAATTACAAAGAAGTATTGTTAAGTTGTACCTACTTTAGTGTCTCAACAGATAGCCTGTAAAACCAAAGCTTTCTTGAGTTTAGTACATTCTGTACAAAATAAATAAATAACTAGCCTTTAGCAGGAGTCATTTTTCCCGACTGTATCCATAGTTACTTTTCATAAAGAACTTGGGAAGGACTTGTTTGCATTCTATGTGCATTGTGCTTAAGGAGATATAAACTCAGCCACATAGAGGAGAAATTCTTCATTTGTCTTGCTTTGAATTATAGTTAAAGTGAATTTCTTTCTTCCCACTTCTAACACCCCGGGTTTCTACACAGAATCTACCTGTGACACCCAAAACTAGTGAAAAAATTGAATCAGTTATCAAAAATCTCCCCAACAAATAAGAGTCCTGGACCAGATGGCTTCCCTGGGGAATTCTACCAGACATTGAAAGCAGAGTTAATACCTATCCTTCTCAAGCTGTTCCCAAAAATAGGAACGGAAGGAAAACTTCCAGACTCATTCTATGAAGCCAGCATTACCTTGATTCCCAAACCAGACAGAGACCCCACTAAAAAGGAGAATTATAGACCAATATCCCTGACGAACATGAATGCAAAAATTCTCAACAAGATACGAGCAAATCAAATTCAACAGCATATAAAAAGAATTATTCACCATGATCAAGTGGGATTCATTCCTGGACTGCAGGGTTGCAAATCAATTAGTGTGATACATCACATTAATAAAAGGAAGGATAAGAACCATATGATCCTGTCAATTGATGTAGAAAAAGCATTTGACAAAATACAGCATACTTTCTTAATAAAAACCCTCAAGAAAGTCAGGATAGAAGGAACATACTTGAACATCATAAAAGCCATATATGAAAAGCCCACAGCTAGTATCATCCTCAATGGGGAAAAACTGAGAGCTTTCCCCCTGAGATTGGGGACACGACAGGGATGTTCACTGTCACCACTGCTGTTTAACATAGTGATGGAAGCCCTAGCATCAGCAATCAGATGACAAAATGAAATAAAAGGCATCAAATTTGGCAAAGAAGTCAATCTTCCACTTTTTGCAGACTACATGATACTCTACATGGAAAACCCAAAAGACTGCTAGAACTGATACAGGAATTCTGCAAAATCTCAGGGTACAAAATCAATGTACAGAAGTCAGTTCCATTTTTATACACCAACAATGAAGCAACAGAAAGAGAATTAAAGAAACTGATCCCATTTACAGTTGCACGAAGAACCATAAAATACCTAGGAGTAAACCTAACCAAAGATGTAAAAGATCTGTATGCTGAAAATTATAGAAAGGTTATGAAGGAAATTGAAGAAGACACAAGAAATGGAAAAACACTCCATGCTCATGGATTAGAAGAATAAATATTGTTAAAATGTCAATACTACCCAAAGCAATCTACACATGCAATGCAATCCCAATTAAAATTGCACCAGCATTCTTCTCAAAGCTAGAACAAACAATCCTAAAATTTTAATGGAAACACAAAAGACCCCAAATAGCCAAAGTAATAATTAAGAAGACCAAAGCGCGAGGCATCACAATCCCAGACTTTAGCCTCTACTAAAAGGTGTAATCATCAACACATTATGGTATTGGCATAAAAACGGACACATAGACCAATGGAATAGAATAGAGAACCCAGAATTGGACCCACAAATGAGTGGCTAACTAATCTTTGACAAAACAAGAAAGAGCATCCAGTGGAAAAAAAGACAGTCTCTTCAGTAAATGGTGCTTGGAGAACTGAACAGCAACATGCAGAAGAATGAGACTAGACCACTTTCTTACATCATACACAAAAATAAACTCAAAATGGATGAAAGAGCTAAATGTGAGATAGGAAACCATCAAAAACCTAGAGGAAAAAGCAGGCAACAACCTCTTTAACCTCAGCTACAGCAATTTCTTGCTCAACACATCTCTAAAGGCAAGGGAATTAAAACCAAAAATGAACTATTGGGACCTCATCAAGATTAAAGGCTTCTGCACTGCAAAGGAAACAATCAACAAAACTAAAAGGCAACCAACAGAATGGGAAAAAATATTTGGAAATCACATATCAGATAAAAGGCTAGTATGCAAAATCTATAAAGAACTTACCAAACTCCACACCTGAAAAACAATCCAGTGAAGAAATGGACAGAAGACATGAATAGACACTTTTCCAAAGAAGACATCCAGATGGCCAACAGACACGTGAAAAGATGCTCAACATCACTCATCCTCAGAGAAATACAAATCAAACCCACACTGAGATACCACCTCACACCAGCCAGAGTAGCTAAAATGAACAAATCATGAAACTACAGATGCTGGCAAGGATGTGGAGAAACGGGAACCCTCTTGCACTGTTGGTGGGAATGCAAACTGGTGCAGCCACTCTGGAAAACAATGTGGAGACCCTACGACCCAGCAATACCACTACTAGGAATTTACCCAAAGGATACAGGAGTGCTAATGCATCAGGGTACATGTACCCCAATGATTATAGCAGCGCTTTCAACAATAGCCAAATTTTGGAAAGAGCCTAAATGTCCACCAACTGATGAATGGATAAAGAAGATTTGGTTTATATATACAATAGAATAGTACTTGACAATGAGAAAGAATGAAATCATGCCATTTACAGCATTGTAGATGGAACTGGAAGGTATTCTGAGTGAAGTAAGTCAGTCAGAGGATAGATATCATATGTTTTCACTCATATGAGGAACTTGAGAAACTTAACAGAAGACCATTGGGGAAGGGAAGGAGGAAAAAAATAGTACAAACAGAGGGGGAGGGAGGCAAACCACAAGAGACTCTTAAATCCAGAGAACAAACTGAGGTTAGATGGGGGGGGGGGGGGGGGGGGGGGGGGGGGGGG